>NC_030426.2:10988698-11073698 GCF_001660625.3 Ictalurus punctatus | reverse complement strand
TTTAAAAGTGTTTCAAGTCTGTATTGTCAGGCTGGGTTCGGCTGAATACTAAACAAGGCAAACAGAACAGTTCTTACCCTTTTGTTTGAAACAAATTTAAACTAAACTTATGGTTCTATCATCTGTCCTTTAGTGTAATTTGTTAATTGATTGGACTGTATTTAGTCTGTCTTTTAGTTTCTTTTACTTTTAGTTTCTCCTCCAAATGCATTTTTGGGAAAAATAATAATAGATAATCCACTCAATAATAACAATAATCCACCTCGTTCGAGTTCATTAAACCCACAACAGTATTTCATGTGCGGCTTCTCAAGCACTGCTGATGATAACCTATGGCTGCATGAATCTACAGTCTGGGCTAGAAAATATTACTTCTTCATACCATTCTGTGTATTTTTTGTATACTTGGTGGTACTGTTACAGGTGCTTGTTTCCACAAAAGTAGCCTGCCTTATGACTCTTGTTAACATTAAATAAACTGGTGTGACTGCCAAAATGAAACCTTATATTGATGCTTTTTACCTTTGAAAGACCAGGTTGTACTAACTCCTTTCTAACAGGGTTTAGCTTGCTAGTATTCTGAGATGCATTTCTCTGTAAATGCAAAATCTTCCTGTAAACTTCATCAATAAAGATTAGTGAGTCTGTTCCAGAAGCAGCCATGCAAGCCCAAACCATGACACTACCTCCACCATGTTTCACAGATGAGCTTGTATGTTTTGGATCATGAGCAGATCTTTTCTTTTTGAACACATTGGCCTTTCCATCACTTTGATAGAGGTTATTCTTGGTTCCAGAACTTTTGTTGCTTATATCTGTATTTCGATGTGAATTCTAATCTGGCTTTCTGATTCTTACTGTTGTTTTTGGGGTTTTGTTCACAGCTCTCACAATGTTTCTGTCATCAGCTGTTGTTGTTATTTTCCTTGGCCGGCCCGTTCAGTGTCTGTTCCTCAGTACACCAGTGGTTTCTTACTTTTTCAGAACATTCAGAATTGTTGTACTGGTTATGCCCAATGTTTGTGCAATGCCTCTGATTGATTGTCCCCCTTTTCTCAGCTTCAAAATGTCTTGATTTTCTCCAAGACAGCGCTCAGTTCTTCATGTTGGCTCATCCTTTTTAACAACAAATGTAATCTTCACAGGTGAACCTGAAGGCTAAAACCAAGAGTAGATGTTCAGAGCTATTTATTCTTTAAACAATCAATCTAACGTCCTGTTAGATTGATTGTTTAAAGAATAAATAGCTCTGAACACCTGGGTAACAAGAAACACCTGTTCCAATATTTTTGCCTACCAAGAGTCTGATACAAAAGTGCTATATTCTATGTCATTTAACATACAAATACCAGGAAATATATCTACCTATCTATCTATGTGTGTGTGTGTGTGTGTGTGTGTGTGTGTATACAATGCATCGGGAAAGTATTCAAAGCGCTTCACTTTTTCCACATTTTGTTATGTTACAGCCCATCCAGCCATCCATCCATCTTCTATACCGCTTAATCCTTTTCAGGGTTACGTGGAAACCTGGAGACCTGGAGCATCAGGCACGAGGCGGGGTACACCCTGGACAGGGTGCCAATCCATCGGAGGGCACAATCACATACTCATTCACGCACCCATTCATACACTACGGACACTTTGGACATGACAATCAGCCTACCATGCATGTCTTTGGACTGGGTTAGGAAACCGGAGTACCTGGAGGAAACCCCCGCAGCACGGTCAGAACATGCAAACTCCGCACACACAGGGCGCCGGTGGGAATTGAACCCCTGACCCTGGAGGTGTGAGGCAAACGTGCTAATCACTAAGCCACCATGCCCTCGTTATGTTACAGCCTTATTCCAAAATGGATTAAATTCATTATTTTCCTCAAAATTCTACAAACAGTACCCCATAATGACAACGTGAGGTTTGTTTGAAATCTTTGCAAATTTATTAAAAATAAAAAACAAAAAAAGCACATGTACATAAGTATTCACAGCCTTTGCCATGACACTCAAAATTAAACTCAGGTGCATCCTGTTTCCTCTGATAATCCTTGAGATGTTTCTACAACTTTATTGATGTCCACCTGTGGTACATTCAGTTGATTGGACATGATTTGTAAAGGCACACACCTGTCTATATAAGGTCCCACTGTTAACAATGCATGTCAGAGCACAAACCAAGCCATGAAGTCCAAGGAATTGTCTGGAGACCTCAGAGACTGTATCAAGGCAGAGATCTGGGGAAGGGTACAGAAAAATTTTTGCAGCATTGAAGGTCCCAATGGGCACAGTGGCCTCCATCATCCATAAATGGAAGAAGTTTGGAAACAGCAGGACTCTTCCTAGAGCTGGCTGCCCGGCCAAACTGAGTGATTGGGGGAGAAAGGCCTTAGTCAGGGAGGTGACCAAAAACCCGATGGTCACTCTGACAGAGCTCCAGAGTGTCTCTGTGGAGAGAGGAGAAGGTTCCAGAAGAACAACCATCTCTGCAGCACTCCACCAATCAGGCTTGTATGGTAGAGTGGCCAGACGGAAGCCATTCCTCAGTTAAAGGCACATGACAGCCCGCCTGGAGTTTGCCAAAAGTCCCCTGAAGGACTCTCAGACCATGATGAAACAAAGATTGAAGTCTTTGGCCTGAATGGCAAGCATCATGTCTGGAGGAAACCAGGCACCAGTCATCACCTGGCCAATACCATCACTACCCCTAGAAACTGCCCAAAAATAGGTGTGCCAAGCTTGTAGTATCATACTCAAAAAGACTTGAGGCTGTAATTGGTGCCAAAGGTGCTTCAACAAAGTATTGAGTAAAGGCTGTGAATACTTATGTACATGTGCTTTTTTTTGTTTTTTATTTTTAATAAATTTGCAAAGATTTCAAACAAACTTCTTTCACGTTGTCATTATGAGGTATTGTTTGTAGAATTTTGAGGAAAATAATGAATTTAATCCATTTTGGAATAAGGCTGTAACATAACAAAATGTGGAAAAAGTGAAGCGCTGTGAATACTTTCCGGATGCACTGTGTGTCATGTGATGGAGGATCAGCTTAAGTGCAGCTTAAGCTTTTATTAAAGATACAGGCAGACAAATCCAAATTGTAGGGCTATATCAAGGTCATAAAACAGGCAAGGGGTCAAGCGATCGGCAAACGGGTTAAACTAGGCAGAACAAGAACCAGAAACTTGAGTACGAAAACAGGATCAAAACACTATGAAATGTGGAACAAAGCTCAAAGGTTTGGTTCAGGTCTGGCGGAAAACTCCTCAACACACATTACTTCTCAAACGAGATGTAATGGTACGAAAATTTCATATCATGATTATTGGGACCAAAATTATCACAGTTGTCAGTATTATCGCAGTATTGTTAAAATGTGCTGAAAATGTACAAAAAGTACTGATACACACACTGTAATCATTTAAACAGGTTTTATATTTGACTATAAAGTGATGGATGGTTGTCACTAGGCTTGCTGCGATAGTCGGTGTTACCAGTGTTACACGGTGCTCGGCCGCACACCCATTACATCATTTGCCCACCGTGGCACCGCTCCCACTGTCATTTTGCATTTTTATAGTAATAAAAATCGTTTAGTTCAGTTAGAGAACATGGCTGAAGGCAGTGACAGCGCTTGGGAGAATTTCCAACCTTCCAAGAAGACCAAATCCAAAGTGTGGTCATATTTTGGATTTGATAAAAGTGCTGAGGGAAACTTAATAGAAGATGGTAACCCTGTCCGCAGAGCTTGCCAGAAGAAAGTTGCTGCGAAAGGGAGCTTTGGTGCTTCATTGGCGCTTTTCCCTCTTTTCCCCCTCGCTTTTAAATCGTCTTGTTTATACTTTCGCCTGGCTCTGCACAGCCTCTGCTGACTGCATGCACACCTCCCCAAACGGACGAGGCATTTATACTTGATGCGCTCGCTGTTGTAATATTCTTTGAAACGAAAGGGGGCGACCCGGATTAATCGTCCTATAAACCAACAGGAAGTAGCTGAGAGAAGAAGTAGTTTGTCTGAACAACCATAGCAACTCTTACAAACAAGGCGTCTTGCGTGGAGTTGCTGAATGCTGAGGAGGAATTGTTGTTTGTTGTTTACGATGTTTGTTTTCAATGCACCACTAAAATTCACTAAAATAAAATATGAAAAAAGAGCACTAAGTTGAACAACCTCAATTTTTTTCTAATGTTATTCATTTCATTAAGCTTTATATTAAACATGGACCTTGACTTGCATAAACTAGACTTATTATTTATTGTAGGCTCATTTTTGTAAATGTTAGCAATTACTGTAGGCATAAGCAAAAAGTGGGTGCTTTCTGCAAATGTCATTTCTCACATTTTAAAAAATCAGGTGATTGTTCTCTCATCAACGTAAATGTCTTTTTATGTATAGAGATAAAAGAAAATTATTCCACAATAATCACTCTGTATGGCTGCCCATCAGTGTAAATGTCTCTATGTATAAAGACTTTTGAGGTTTAATCACCGTCTGTTGGTGTAGTGCCTACCCCCCCCCCCCCCCCCCCCCCAGCCCCCCATTGATAAAAAAAAAAAAACCTTCAGCTTTGGCTTTATTCTTTCAACAGTATGTATAAAGCAAATCAAAAACCATGAATTTTGTACTATCTGGCTATCTCTGTGGTCCCGTATGGATGGATCATAGAGATGCCTGTACAATCGTTCCTGTTCGGCAAGGGTTCCACATCTTAGGATGCGGATCCGCGCAGAAAATCACAAAAAATGGTGTACACACCGCTGCGCAAATCGAGGTCTAGCACACTCAATATGCTCGACCACCCACTCCACGGTCTTAAACCTCCACTATGCACATTACGTCACAGTAGCCGGAACTCGCCGTGGTCACGCTCACTGAGTAGCAAAAAGACTGAGTGGCAGCATTAGTGTACAGCGTGAATTCTGCAGCATCTAAAATGGGAAAAAGCTAACAGATTCAACAAGAATTCAGAGCTATCTTTTTACAGAGTGCCAAAAATCCATTCAGTCCTTTTTACACTAAGTGGAGCAGTGTACAGTAAGTTTAAGTTATTTTGGCATGTGGTGTTCATGTTGTACAAGGATGAATCATTTGCTACATATTTCTTTTTAAACACTGCCGATTTCCACTGATGAATAACAGGGGCTCATTTATTCTCTGACTTTGCTTCCACTTACTAACGTTATATATTTGTGAAGGTAAAACAGTGTTAGCTACAAACAAACTAGGAGTAGCTAGGGTACAGGTTACCAGATAAAATGATATAATAAAATAAAAATATTTGTACATACCTGTCCACATACAACCAGAATGGTTATTTGTGTAATTATCACTTTAATTTCTCTAACAAATCCCACCTTGAAGTAGGACAAGGCTTTTGCATGCCTTCAGGCTTTGCTTAAAATCGGGTACATATAAACGTCGGGAAAACTGATTTCTGGCCACATGCCAATGTCCATGGACCACAGGTTCTTGGGCAAGTTGTAAGGGTCGCTGTCGAGTCTAACTGCCTTTAATTTAAGCAAGCTGATAATCATTAGTTATACTAGTGTCTTCATGTTACCCTACTCTTCCGCCAAGGCATCTGCAAGTCCTCCATCACGTCTCGGGGGACACATAGTCACATGTAATTTTCCATTGCAAGGACGATCATCTGTCCTTCCTGTCTCCCTGTAGCACTGTCTTAGGCGTCTTACATTACAGACATTGCAGTTTACTGCTCTGACCACATCTGCAGTCCTCATGCCTCCCTGCAGCAGGTCTATGGCATGTTCACGCAGGTGAGCAGGAACCCTAGACATCTTTCTTCTGGTGTTTTTCAGAGTCAGTAGAAAGGTCTCTTTAGTGTCCTAAGTTATTGTAACTGTGACCATAATTGCCTACCGCCTGTATACTGTTAGTGACTTAAGGACTGTTCCACAGGTGCATGTGCAGTAATTGTTTATGGTTCATTGAACAAGCATGAAAAACATTGTTTAAACCCTTTCCAATAAAGATCTGTAAAGCTTATTTGGATTTTACAGTGTTTTGTAGGGATTTCTTTTTTGCTGAGTACACACACACACACACACACACACAAGATGTGGGTGTGGATTGAGAAGTGAATTGAAAGATCACTAACTATTAAGCTATTCCATGTTTTGCATTACAATTGGAATATCTCGCTATGGCAGTGGATGCATTTGATAAATTATGTGATTTCATGTCTTGTTTATTCAATCATGTCAGCCTTGTAATGTAAGTAAAAAAGATATTTCTACAATATATTAGTTAGTTAGGAATGCTTCTCTGTGTTTAATCCTGTGTACTGTGGTTACTCATTAAATTGAAAGACGCTTGCCTACTTATGTGACAAAAGATGCAACTCAACTGCTGCATTAGCTCTGTCATATTTTAAAGAAGAAATTATAACGTTTAACTGAAATAAATAAAAAAAACTGATTCATCAAAAAGAAATTAATTAAAGTTAAAATGCGATTACATTTAAAATGTAAAAAGCTGGGTGTGTAGAGTGTAGGCATAAACACTTTTGTTATAAATGTCTCTGCGTTTTAAAATTTTCATGCTTGACCTTTAAGTGAGTCTTTCTCTTTATGTCTGACTCTTTTCATCATTTGTAAATCTTGTTTATTCTAAGACATTGCTGTGGACAGCTTATTTTTTTTCCACTTCTCTGGTGCAATGCGATGTGGAATGGATCTTCATTAGTGTTGTTTTTTTGTTGTTGCTGATTTTGTTGTTTAGTCAGCCATTATGTCCATTACAGCAAGCTTCAGAAAGTTAATGTTTTTCTTAGTGGCTTTTTTTGGGTTATGGTGTGGGTTAATCATGATGGACAAGCTCCCCCAATTTCAAATCTGTAACAATTTGCACAAGGTCACAAGTGCAAGTATGAAGTTGAATTCCTCAGTTTTGTTTTTTTAAAAAAATGAAATCGCATTCAGAATGTTAAATGTCTTAAGAGCCTGAACTAATACAAGAAAGAGATCACTGTGTACAAATTACAGTGATTTCAGTTAAAATACATATAATGTCTATTGAAATGTTGTGGTCTAAACATCAGAGCAATATTGACGGGACTGCCAGATGCCCATCAATTATAAATGTTAATTGGGGTCTTTTTGTTAAATAATGGGATATCTTTATAAAGGTTGTTAATCAGATTTGTGAAGAATTGGCCTTTAGGTTCAGAGGTGTTTAAATTCTATTTCCTTTGTTAACACACTGGGCATCATTCATTCAGAAGTGGAAATTCCTCCCACTCAGCCCTGCCAAAGCAATACCCCACAATGCATTTGGCCACAATATTTTCAAGCTGTTTCCCCATTGGACCACCAATCTGTTCCCACGGCAGCCCGATAAGCACAGGGTCCCACAGGCTTGTGAGTAATGCACCTGTGTTTAATACCTGGCAAACGAGAGCCTGCGAAGGTAAGAGGTGAGGTAATTGAGTTAATTTTAGGTAATTAGACCCCCTTGCGTGCGTGTCTGAGAGAGTTTGCAGTTCCATGCGCACGTGCGTGTACATAATGTATATAATAATTTTTCTCCCCTTGTTCCTCCATGTGTAGGTGCCAGAAGGATGCAAAGCCGCAACAGGCTGACATAATACACATGAATATGGGTGTGTGTGATTGTAGTGTGTGGAGGGCCAGCTGTTCAAACAGGCCTGTGAATAATGAGCTCTCTGCATGTATCCCAGCCAGACACGCAACACAGCCAAGATGAGCAAACTGTGGAAAAACATCTATTACCGATTCCCTGAACCTTCTGAACCAGCAACAACACTAATATAATTTTTCGTCAGAAATTGTGAAGGTACATTTTACCTGCATATAATGTTTTTTTCTGAGCACCGTGTCATGGTGCACAATGTATGTAATGCTGTAATTATGTCTAATGATTTCCATTTGAAGCAATTTATTTGTTTTTGTATGACTCTAAGTTGGTGATTCAGAAAGAGACACTGGTGTAAAAATGCACAAAGGGCTACTCTGTGTTAATTGTCCAACATCATAATCTATGTTTAGTTTCATTCATTCATTTATTTACTCATTCAATCATTCATTCGGCTTCAGTAATCAATGGAGCACAGGGAATGAGGCAGTAATATGCACTGGATGGGACACCCACACACAAATTTACACATTCACCCACTCAAACCTACATGGACAAGGGGAGAAATGCAAAATTCCACAGACAGTAGCCCAAGCTCATGATCAAACTGGAGTTCCCCGAACTGTGATTCACTGCTACATTTAGTGTACTACATTATGTTATTAAGTTTGTTTTGTTTTGTTTTTATGTTTGAGAACAACCATTGAGTTCCCCTATTCTATCCCTTCTAACTTATCTATATATTAATTGCTGATGAAGTACTTATATTTTTATGGGGTGACTTTTTTTTTTTCCAACCACAGCTTTATTTCTTATGAATAAAAGTGTAACTAAAGCTGCTCCTGCAAAACTCACTCCTAACTATTATCTGAACCATTCAGTAAACTTCCAGTTCCAGTTCTCATTGAAAATTGCAAGACTATGTTGAATTTTCAGTTTATTTGTTGCTTTTTTGTGTGTGAGAGAGAGCCAGAGAGCGCGCGCGCGAGAGAGAGAGACGTCATCACATCATCTTGTACTGATATTTGTGGACCATGACTAGAAATGAGTCCTTGTAAGTAATATTGTCGCAGCTGCACTGATGCCATCAGAAACCAGAGCCGCTGATGCAGGGAGCACTTATTGTCACTCCCAGTCCTGACTAATAAAAGTCTTCTTTTCTCTCTCTCCCATTTTTTCCCTTGGACACTCTGGGGAGGAAAATAATCATCACTAGAGATATATTTTTAATCTTCCCCATTGCCTTGCTGGGCCGCTGAGCGTAAATTGGAATGCTTCTCCAATTAAGTCCATGAAAGCACTTTGCAGGGACGTGAGAAGTGGTGGCACTATGGCAACCACAAAGTCATACATTAGTGAGATAATAGCCTACTGCGCCTCTTTTTAGGTGAAGCCAGAGTGGCTGGAGACACAACGGGGATGATGGTAGACATCTTAACCGAATCAACTGTCTGTTTGGTCCTCGTTTACTTTCTCTCAGATGGAGTGGGTACTAACTATGATATATGCTTCAGTGATTGTTGGGTTGCTGATTCAAGATACTGCAACGAGTGATTCATGTATGTTCTGTAAAATGTCAATATTTCGACTATTTATTTCTTTAGATTTACTTATTTAGATTAGTCTGAATTATTGTATAGTGTATATATTGTAAGGTGTTGGCCCCCATGAGCTGCCAGACCAGCTTCAGTGTGTCTTAGCACATATTCTACAAGTCTCTGGAGCCGAGATCTGGTGACTGTGAAGGTCATAGCATATTTATAATTTTCATACTCATCAAAACATCTAGTGATCTCTCATACTCAGTGGATGGGTGCATTGCCATCCTGGAAGAAACCACTCCCATCAGGATAGAAATGTTTCACCATATAAAGGTGATCAGTCGGAACACTGTATTGATTTTTTTTTTAACACTGTATTGACCTCTAAGAGGACAAGTGGACCCAAACAATCTGAAATAAATGCCCTCCTCCCCCCACCATAACATAACACAGCCACCAGTTTTTAATTTGTCACTGTAAGTATACCATAATTGTAATGGGTAATGTATTTTATTGGCTTTAGAATTATAGATTAATTATAGATACATGTAATAAATCAGTCTTAATACATCAATCCATATACTATATTTGAGTTTAATTAATAATATGAAGTGTTATTTAAAATAACAAATATTTAAATAAAGCAATGTGTGCATTTGTGCATGTGTACTGGAGTGATAGTTGGTGTTTGATTGTGGAAAAGGGAAGTAATGGTCCGGTTTGCACTTGGCTTGCAGATTATTTGCACTGGTCTTTGTTTAGTGAGTTGGTTGCTCCTTCTGAAGAAAGGTCAAAATGGTGCCATGCTGTAAATGAAACCATGCATTGTGTGCACTTTGCTATGAATGATACTCGGGTATAACAATTAAGATAAGAGAGTTTCTTAGTGTTGATAAATGTAAGATTAACATCTAACCTGTAACCTATCCAAACTATCACCAATATCCATGTCTTAACTAGCAACGCGGCTGCTAAACACCTGAGAAACAGAAAGATTCCTCTCATTGGAGAATCCACTGGTTCTTACCGGGAACTGGTGTGTAAAATTCAGCAGTCTGTCCACAAACACATTTGGGTTTCTTGATTCGTTCAAGAATAAATTTTGTCTACTGTGTTTGCAAAATGTGATTTGATCAGTTCAGTGTTCTAAGCGGTATAACTGCACATTTGATTTATTTCATGAATCTGTTGTATCAATCCTGTACCTGCAGTTTTTGTCTCATCAGTTATCTATGAAAAGAGAGGTGATTGGTCTTTTTAATTTAATACATTCCAGTTCAGTTGGCATGATTATATTGGTACTGTAAGGTACTGTATATGACTTTGACGACATTATCAGTGATATCAAAATATATTGGACATGTGTGGGCTGGGTATGCCCACTGTAGAAAAGTAAAAACAGGTCTGGATTATGGCTCAAGGGAAATAAAGATTGCTAAGCCTCAGTGCTGACATTTAGGCTGGTATTTCTTACCCGTATCAGTATCTGTTCACATTTCTCAAGACTAAAGCTAAAACACTGACAACAGGTAAAGACGTTTCTGCATCATCTCTAGTTTAAAATGGTAAAATAGTGAAGATGACACTTCATTTGCATTGAAGCATTTGTAATTATTTAGATACAGAACAGTAGATGTAAGCAGTACATAAACCAGTACGTAAAGAAGTACATATATGGCCAATTGTTTGTGGACACCTGACCATCACACCTGGCCTTTCCCAGACTGTTGCCACATAATTAGAAGCACAAAAATGTGCTGAAGCATTACAATTTTGCTTCATTGGAACTAAGACAACCAAACCTGTTCCAGCCCCTGTGCACAAACTGAGGTCCATGAAGACATGCGTTTGCCAAGGTTGGTGTGGAAGAACTTAAGGTCCCTGCATAGAGCCCTGAACTCATCCCCACTGAACAGCTTTGGGATGAACTGGAATGCTGACTGCACTCCAGTCCTCCTCACCCAACATCAGTGTTTGATCTCACTCAGGGTCTTGTGGCTGAATGGGCAAATCCCCACAGATACACTCCAAAATCTAGTAGAAAGCCTTCCCAGAAGAGTGGAGGTTTTTTTGTAACAGCAAAGGGGACTAAATCTGGAATGGGATGTACAATAAACGCATATGGGTGTTTTGGTCAGGTGTTCACAAACTTTTAGCCATATAGTGTATGAGCCAAATTGCAAAAACGTTGGGATGCTGTGTAAAATGTAAATAAAGACAGAATGCAATGGTTTAATATCTCATAAACTCATATGTTATTCCCAATAGAACATAGAAAACATATCAAATGTTTAACATGAGTAAATGTACCATTTAAAGAAAAAAATAAGGTCATTTTGAATTTGGTGGCCGAAACACATCTCAAAAAAGTTAGGACAGGGGCAACAAAAGCTGGAAAAGTAAGTGCTACTAAATAGCTGGAGGTTAATAAGCAACAGGTCAGTAAGATGATTGGATATAAAAAGAGTATCTTATAGAGGCAGAGTCTTTCAGAAGTAAAGATAGGCAGAGGTTCACCAATCTGCGAAAAACTGCATCTACAATTTGTGGAACAATTTCAGAATAATGTTCCTCAATGTAAAATTGCGAAGACTATCAATATCGCATCATCTACGGTACATAATATCATCAAAAGATTCTGAGAATCTGGAAAAATCTCTGTGCACAAGGGACAAGGGTGAAAATCAATATTGCATGCCCGTTATATGCGGGCATCACTGCATTAAAAACAGGCATGATTCTGTAATGGAAATCACTGCATGGGCTCAGAAACACCTCCAGAATTCATTGTTTGTGAACACAGTTCACCGTGACATCCAGAAATGCTGGTTAAAGCTCTATTGTGCAAAGAAGAAGCCATATGTGAACATGATCCAGAAACGCCGCTGTATTCTCTGGGCCAAAGCTCATTTAAATTGGACTGAGGCAAAGTGGAAAACTGTTCTGTGGTCAGACGAAGAGAAATTTGAAATTCTTTTTTGGAAACCATGGACACCGCATCCTCTAAACAAAAGAGGACTAAAGAGGAGAGGGACCATTTGGCTTTTTATCAGTGCTCAGTTCAAAAGCCGGCATCTCTGACGGTATGGGGGTTTATTATGCCTAAGGAATGGGCAGCTTGCACATCTGGAAAGGCACCATCAATGCTGAAACGTATATACAGGTTTTAGAGTAACATATGCTTCCATCCAGATTCTATCCCATCTTTACTTCTGAGAGACTCTGCATCTCTAAGATACTCTTATTATACCCAATCATGTTACTGACCTGTTGCCAGTTAACCTAATTAGTTGCCAAATGTTCCTCCAGCTGTTTATTTTTAGTAACACTTACTTTTCCAGCCTTTTGTTGCCCCCGTCCCAATTTTTTAAAGATGTGTTGCAGCCATCAAATTCAAAATTACCTTATTTTTTCCTTAAAATGGTACATTTACTCAGTTTAAACATTTGATATGTTTTCTGTGATCTATTATGAATAACATATGGTTTTATGAGATTTGCAAATCATTACATTCTGCTTTAATTTACATTTTACACAGCGTCCCAACTTTTTAGGAATTGGGGTTGTATGTCCTTGCCTTCTTATTGTTTATTTAAAAATACTGTTGTGTTATTGCAAACAGTAGCGTCAACTCTCATAAGCATAATGGGGGAAAAAGGATTTTCTTTGAAGTCTCTGAAGTATGTAAAAGCAAGATGTGAAGTGGTCTTAACGAAAAAGACCTTAAAATTACATTAAATGTTCAAGCAAGGAACAAAATTAATTCACAGTCATCCTTAAATGTTGCTGAAAGCCTCATTTCCCCTGTATTATCATCACTGTAACAATAAGGGAATGTAGCACTTGTGAACCATGCATGCATAATAAGCATGATTGAATTCAAGGTGACATATGACTTTTAGTCAAGCCTATATTTATTACTCCAAGCCTATTGGCCTCCGTCTACTCCTTTGTTCTTCACATGGTGTATTTCATACCAAGCCATGCTCTCTGTATGCATCGTCATCAGAGATATGAGAGGAAAGAGAGACAGAAAAAGGGAGAGAAATGCTTGTGAGCATAGCAGGGGATATGAAGGAGTGCTGCCGAGTTTTGAAGTTCAAAGATCCTGAAAATCAATAGCGTCAGAGGGGAGGGGAAGGGGGGAGAGAGAAATGGACAGAGAAAGTGAAGGGCTATAATAAAAAGAATGGATGTAGAAATAAGGCACACACTGAATTAGTGTTCAAAGCATAGAGTGTCTGGCCACTGGGGATCTACTCAGAAGGAATTATATCCACTTTTTTCTCCAGCTATCCTCATAGCCAAAAGCATTCACA
The DNA here is from genome assembly GCF_001660625.3 of Ictalurus punctatus. Lineage (NCBI taxonomy): Eukaryota > Metazoa > Chordata > Actinopteri > Siluriformes > Ictaluridae > Ictalurus > Ictalurus punctatus. The sequence continues at coordinate 11,060,227 of NC_030426.2, read as the reverse complement.
AGCACACACTAAAATCCAATTACACTGAATAACAGCATGCATTATAACAGCATAACAGTTAGTCTGTCTAACAGTATAACTGATGAAAATGAAAGTCAAGAAGACTCCACTTTTTGACCTTGGAAAACTGTCCTGCTGCAAGATTTAGCTCCATTTATTGAGTTTAAAGCATTTAGTTGGACCATTTAGTATGCTTTTATAAACTACAAAATTGATACACAACACAAAATTCTTTATACACTAGATCCAGTCAGACATGCCACTAAGTAGCACTATCTGATTTGTCACTACCATGCTCAACTTTCTCGATTCAATATACTATGGTCAGATGCCTCCATGTTTTGCCAATATTATTTATCGATGCATGACATATTCAGATGTTTTACCATTCTGACAGTTTACTGGCACTGATACATTATTACCCATGTTTTGAGAGAGTAGTACACAGATAGCCAACTGATACAATTACTTTTGATCCTCTAAACTAAGAAAAAAAAAAACTATGGGTAAAATGGCTCAAAGTATCTCAAAACATGCAGCCTATAAAAGGCCCATGTGACGTCTTCTTTCCCATTCTCATCTTGTTAAAGAGTTGAAGAATGGATGATTATAGTGCTCTAATCCTTTGATTTTTATTGTTATTATATGCACCATCAGAGCGAGTGTGTTGAGGCATACCACATTGAATAGCAGTTCAAATATTTGACTTAGAGTTTTGACAGATTGCTTCTGTTTTTGTGTATATCTCATATTAAATTGTTTCAGAAATTAAAACAAAATCTAAGATAAAACAAAGGCATCCTGAGTAAACACAAAATACCATTTTTAAATTATAATTTTATTTATTGAAGCAAAAATGTTATCCAATACCAGCTGGGCCTGTGTGAAAATGTATTTGCCCCATAGTTACTAATTCCCCAAATCTATGAAACTGCATTCCTAATGGGGTTCAGCTAAACTAGACACAACCAGGCCTGATTACTGCAAACCCTGTTCAATCATATCAACACTTAAATAGAACTTTTTCAACAACATGAAGTTGGTTAAAAGGTCTTTCCCAGTAACACACTATGGCAAAACTGAAAGAAATTCCAGAAATGAGGAGGAAGAAGACGATTGAAATACATCAGTCTGGGAAGGGTTCCAAAGCTATTTCAAAGACTTTGGGACCCCGAAGAACCACAGTGAGAGCCATTATCTCCAAATGGAAAAACTCACACAGTAGTGAATGGTAGTCTTTGATGTTGCCAAGGACATACAGGGGCATACAGGAGACCTACAGGTCTCTCTTGCATCAATAAAGGTCACTGTTCATGACTCCACTATCAGAAAGACACTGGGAAGAGTGGCAAGGTGAAAACCATTGCTAACCCAGAAGAACATTAAGACTCATCTGTATTTTGCCAAAACACACATTGATGGTCCTCAAACCTTTTGGGAGAATGTTCTGTGGATTGATGAGTTGAAAGTGGAACTGTTTGGAAGACAGGGGTCCCGTTACATCTGGTGTAAACCAAACACCGAATTCCACAAAAAGAACAACATACCTACGGTCAAGCATGATGGTGGAGGTGTGATGGTGTGGGGATGCTTTGCTGCTTCAGGGCCTGGGCAACTTGCAATAATTGAGGGAAACATGAATTCTGCTCTCTACCAGAAAATCCTAAAGGAGAATATCCAGTCTTCAGTCTGTAAGTGGAAACTCGAGCGCAACTGGATTATGCATCAAGACAATGATTCAAAGCAGGAGTAAATCCTAGTCATATAAGTAAATGAAAGAAGGATCTCCAGTTACTGGAAGCGTTTGGTTGCAGTTATTGTTACTAAAGGTTGCACAACCAGGTTTTAAGTTTAAGGGGGCAATTAGTTGTTCACATTGGTGATAGGTATTGGATAACTTTATTTGCTTAAAAAAAAAACAACAACAACAACAAAAAACTGTATTGTGTCTTTACTCGGGCTGCCTTTTAGTATATATAAAACTATTCTGTATGACATATACACAAAAAAAGAAGAAATCAGAAGAAATCAAATACTTTTTCACAGCATTGTATTATTAATTTAATCACCCTTGACATCAGTTCTCTCTGATTGGGTACACCGCTGTCTGGATGACTGGCTGCTGTATGGACAGGTCCAACAGAGACTGTTAAGCCAAACAGAGCTCTTGAGCTCACATGTAAAACTCTCAGACTGAAAGTCAATTATGGGAAGAGTCCTTTGACATGTGCACAGACTGTGCAGTTAATATGCATGGAGCTCAACTAGCTTTGTTGATTGTAATGGCAGGCATAAAATTGCAAGTAGCCACATACTGCCCATATATAGACTTTTTACATCTATTACATATTTTTACCACTATTTTACATCCAGCTACACCTGACAGGAGCAACCCCAGTGGTAAAACTTTCAGAACTTTAAAAATTTCATAGGTGAATGAATCCTCAAGGAATATCAGCCATATTGCAAAAGCCTGTTTAAGTATTGGTGACAAAAGCATGTGTACACACCCTGAGGCATTCATCCAGAGTGTATTTTCTTTTTCAAAGTATGCCCTTAGGTGTTCTCCATGCAAAGAGCATCTACAGATGCCTCCCAGCAAGGATGGAAAAACCTGAAGGTGAAAAAGAGATGGAAAAGGAGGGTCAATGTCAGCATATCAACATCCCTGAAATGAAAGTTGTGTGACTAGGACTGCAATATTTTAAGGAAACCCTAAAAAGATCACATGTACTAGTGTGGAGTGCCACACCACAATGGTATTTTACATGAACTACTGGGGGCACAATATCTCAAGCAATGTTGAGGTGGGCAAACAAGCTCTGAAAGTGGGCAAATGAACACCTCATGTGTCTGAGAGCTGTGTACCTACTGGGTCAATGTATTCAGATAGTGTACACAGCAAGCCTATACCTTCGTATTGGAAATCCACAAGAAGGTGGTTCAGTTCATTTGGAACACCTATGGCAATGGAGGTTGAACTGTTTGCAAGCAGACAAAAACTCACTGCCTAATGAGATTTAAGGATGAAACAGAGACTTTGAACCAGGATGCATTGGCCAAATAAATAGCTGTATACCTTCCCATCGCTATCACTATTACAGGTAACACTGCAGCACATTCAAACTATGGAAACAGTATTGCTGATAGCTCTATTTGTGATGAACAGATCATGGTTTTTCTTGTTAGTGAGATTACTGTTGTTCCCTCTTACCCACTGCCAGTCAAACCACACCTACTCTCCCAGATATCAAATTATGGCCCTAGGAAGGTCCCCAGCATACTCCCAGGTTTGTAAGTGGTCAGACACACACTTGTTAGTGCCCTTGCTCCAGCTGCACACCGGTTGTATACAAGCAACTGGAAAGTTTTTTCTTCTTGACGTTGTGAAACCAATAGGCATTTTTGCACTGTAAACATTTTTTAAAATAGTTTATTTAATGTAAACTAGAAGGGTCTTTTTCTGCACTTAAGTGCTTACTTGGAGTGCATAAACTAGTCAAAACCTTTCTTAAAGTTGTCTCCAGCCCTTATTGCTCTGGAACTGGAATAAAGCAGCTCTATTAGCAGTATTACCACATTGAGTGATGCTCAGTCCAAAAAAAGTATTGTATTTACACTATTTATAAGTGCGGTCTGTTATTATTTGGTGAGGTCCACCATCAGGAGTTGTAATAAGTCATACTGACAATTTTGCTATATGGTTTGAGTATTTCCACTAGCCCTGACTTAGTGTTCAATCCAATGGATGCTGTCTACTTTACATTTACAGTGACCTTCTTGATCTTCTCAGCCCTACTGTTTTATTGACAAGTAAAATAAGCATATACAATATTTAAGCTTTAAATAAGTATATACAGTATTAAGATTGCAGTATTCTGTATACTTCAGTATACTGTACACTTGACCTTTTCTTACTAATAAAACTGTAAAATAATAAATGGATTAATTATCACTTGGTGGTATTGTTATTTATTCTTTTTCCATTAAATCAGTTAATGAAACCAAACCAGCTGTGATTTAACCTAAACTGTGTAAATAGTGACAGAACCGCTATATGGCCTGATAAATGTTAGAGAAACTAATACCATGGGAAACGTTTTCGCCTCAGTGTGGCGAAGAGGAGGGAGGGGCCAGGCTGTGAGGACGCATGGCCTGGCACTGACTTATCTAATAAGTAGGATGGAATGATAAAGGAGCAGATGGAAACACCAGAGAGGTGAGCAAGCAATGCATATCCGCTTTGCGTTTGAGTTACATTTCTGTTATATTTGAGTTTTGGTCATGAATAAATGTTACGTTTATGTTCAGCTGGTTCTCAACTCCTTGCCTATCTTGGAAGTTTGTTACACTCAGCTAATAAGCATTCACGCCAGCATACCCCAAGTTCACTTATGTCATATCTTCAAATGTGAGGAAATGTATTAAACAGAACTTTTACATAATGAAACCAACAGAGTATTATATTAGATATCGACTAAATATTAAAATGTAATTTCACTTAATGCTGTCCCAGTTGTGCAAAGAAATGCACTGTATGGAGTACTGATGAGACAGGGGACATATTTTTTCATTTTCTTTAAAACTACTAGTGCTAGTCTATCAATCAAAATGCATTTTGGTTATTAAGTAGATTATACACAGCCCAGCCATTACAGCCTGTATGAAATTTAATTATTCCCATAATATCCATGAGAAAATGATAATATAGTGTATGGAATACCATTCTCCAAAGTTCACTCTGAAACTTTGCTTGAATTGCTTCCCTAGTGTTTACAGTCCACTGTAGTTTTTTTCTTCTTCCTTTTTTGTCCACTGCTGTGCTGCTGTGGCAGTTTAAAACATAGCAATGACATCTCACCATTATGACTTAAACACTCAAAATGCTCAGTTTGTATGAAAACTTGTCTATTAGCTAGGTTGGCTATCTGACTAGATGACTGACAAACCCTGCCAAAATGGTGGATTAGCTATAAGAGACTGTATCAAGGCATCACATTCATAAATCTAATAAAGCTCAGAGGAACACATGTTTTTGGGAGGCGGCCAAAGTCATATGCAAAAAGGTCTGTCCACCAATTGCCCAAAGTTTAGTATATTGAGCTTAATATCAGTGGCGGCTCATTCACAGGGTCAGGCAATGCTGAGACCAGCTATTCAGTAAATGTTAATTTACATAAATTACTACTCTTTTTTGAGTGACTAATGATTAAAAAATAGTTTTCTGTTTGACAGATATAAGCTGATGTTCCATTTATGTGGTCACCATTTTTTTTTGGCATTGTGCAGCTGAGGTTTTCTACATAGTGATCAAAAATGGGAACTACAATGATTAGTTGAAAGACCCTTTGGGGCAGGAATCACTCTGACCCATGCTTGCTCTTTGAGCATTTTGTTTGTTGGAGAGCAGCAGACAGGAAAGCTAATAATATTACCTCGTCTATGATAATGGTGACAGGAACCACACTGCTCTATCAAACAGAGTTGAATTTCTTTTCTTTCTTTTTTTTAAAAAAGAAAAAAAAAGAAAGAAAAGAACAAGTCATGAAAATGAACCATCTTTTTTAGTCTTTTTTCTGATGAGAAAGGACGTGATTAGCATTTTGATAATGTGATCTGATTTAAACAAACAGTGATTGAAAAATATTTGAAAAGTTTGTTTACAAATTATACAAATTAAACAGTAAGGTAGCAGTATTCTGTCAGATATGTTCATCTTTACCAACCAAGGGAATTGTATTGTTTGATTTTTGTTAGGCTATTTATCTGTGCTGGGGGTGCTGGATTTTAGACCTGGCATCTTTCTGTTCGCACATTGCAGATTGGTGTACGTAGATAGATTGTTGTTTTTTTGTTTGTTTTTTTTTTGTCATTATTTAATGCTGTCTTGCCCCACCAAAACCTATAGTCATGAGCCACACATATGAGCAAATATCAGCCATACTTCCCATTTGTCTAGCCTTCCAACTTTTTGTGCTATCCTCCCACGAATGTATGAGAAATAGAAGCACACTTTCCATATTGCTGCATGAATGGAACATAAACTGCACATTTAGGCCTGTACACCAGCTTCATATATAATATGCACATTGCTTGGGCAGAATGCAGCCTAATTATGCATTAAAATGGGAGCAAACAGCTTACTACATCCCGCACCCAGTGTTGCGTTGTGATGGATGCTCAGTGGCATCTGTTTATTTATGCTCTTTCTTGTCAGCTTAGGAAGCATAGCTACTGTTGCGTTGTCTTCAGTGTTTTGGGAGCAGAGTTGAGAGCCCTGTTGGAATCTAAAGCAGCAATCAGTTTCAATGCATGCCTCATCAACACTGATCGGTGTGTGACTCCCTCTGAGCCTCCTGAAGCCAATAACGAGCTTTCACATTGTTGAACTCAGAGCCAGGTTGTTGTGGTACCACTCTTCCACCACACCATTGTTGTTAATTATACCAATAGCTATGTCATCATCAGCAAATTAGTCACTGATGTGCTTTGCAGTACACCAGGATGGTTATAGTCAGTAGAAACTTGTGGTGGTTTGGAAGCATCGCAGGGTCCCAGTACACAAAACAGACTTCTCTCTGTAATTGTTAAAAAATGTATTGACTGAGTTGAACTTTCACCCTTTGCTGGTATAGAGCTGGAAATGCCCAATTCCATGAGACAAGTTCAGCAAGTTCAAGCTATTGAAGTTCAAGCTAATATCAATAAATGATTTCTGGTAGGCTATTGAAACATAATGCCAGTCACATACTTTTGGTGGATAGAGAGCACTGCTGTTGATGTGAGCTTTCATTGGTCCTGTTGTGAGTGCCTCTGGGCATTAGTCAGGGGTAGATAGGTTTAGTCCGTTGGTAGCACAGTGGGAAAGCAGGCGTGGGTAACCTAGATTTCTCCATACACACTTGCCTTTGAGTATACAAGATGCAACAGAATTCCTTAAGGATGAGACAACACTTAAGAATGAACACTATCCAGGCTGGCCGCAGATGATTAAAAAAAAATCAAACCCCCCATGGACTTGGGGTAATAACTCATCAGAGGGGGAGTTCTGTGTGCACTACATGAAGCTGTGTATTATGTATTGATATAGTCAATGGTGCCCCATCAGACCTAGTGCATTATCAGCCATCAATCATTTTAAACTTTCTGTGGAATTCTTCAATTTTTCCCAAGGCAGGAAATTGTTTATAGTACAACAGTCACCCAATAATATTTTATCAGAATTACTTAATTTTTGGGTATGTAACATTCCAGAAAAATCTGACAATTTGCTTTTCATGTTGTTAGAATCTACTACTGTGTATCCTTAGAATGCAGTGCTGCTGCGAGTAAAATTTGGGTTCTTTAGCTCAATTTCATTATAACGCCTGTCTGATTGTCCAGGAAGCTTTTCTTTTCATAAAGAAGAAATTGGATATATACATACAAGTTCATTAAAATTCATTTATAGCTTCAGTAGTCTACAAGTAAAATATGTAGAACATGATTTTAAAAAATTGTTTAGAAAGCTGTGAGTCATCTGTTTGTTTTTGTAAGTAAATATCTTTTTGGAAACATGCCCCAATGCCATTCACTCTGTCCCATCTCAGTTTGTTCAGAGGGGAAAATTATGGTGGAAATTAGCTCCCAGACCAACCGAATACTTTTACATTGAGAAAAAAAAAAAGAGAGAGAAAAAAAAAAACACACAGCAAAATGCTGTGCTTTGAAAAAACTTCAGGATAAATAACACAGTAAAACCAGAATAAACACTGTCAACACTTTTCCATTATGGATTAATTTATTACAGGTGAAGAGGATAAAGCTGGATGCAGAATTAGTGATGTTGCTCCTGGATAGGTATGCAAACACAATCTGTATAAATCTTTGAATTTTCTGAATGGCCGGCTTTACATAATGACTCAAGTAGATATGTTTTTATCGCATAGAAACCCGGGTGAGGTAATGCTTTTCGATAAGCCCCCTTCATACAAATGTATGTAACGCTAACTAACACCCAAGCAGCTATACTAGCAATGCTAAGCAATAGGTCAGCTGAAAACTCACAGAGAGCTCATTACAAAGAAAAACAGCACAGAAAAGGCAGTCTTGACCATAATCATAAATCAGTATGAGCCGAATTTTGCATGTTTGTAGTGCTATAACTTTGCTTTCAAGCAGTGGAATGGCTGAGTGGGCTAAAAGTAAATGCTAAAATACTAAGTGCAGAGTGCTTGTGTAACACGATTAGACAATAAGTCACATAAGATAAGTGAAATGGGCAATGGTAGCTCAATGGTTAAGCTGATTGGAAGGACATGAGTTCAAATCCCAGGACCACTAAGCTGTCACTGCTGGGCCCTTGAGCAAGACCCTTAACCTTCATCTGCTCTCATCTGACCCTTAACCCTTAACTGCTCAGATGTAGAAATGAGATAAATGTAAGTCGCTTTGGATAAGGGCATCTGCCAAATGCCTTAAATGTAAAAAGTAATGGTCATAAATTGGCTAATCTAAGAGCTATGTTTTTGAAAGCTGTGCGCAGCCATCCTGCATATAACATATAGCCTTGCTATTCACTGCTATTCTCTTGTGAAATTGATGTTTTAGCTATGATGGAGGACCACAGATGTCAATAATTGTTGCCACATATTCTTGCATTTTTAAAAATTTATTTAGATCGCCTGTCAAGCAATGTTAGCACTATGCTAGCTAGGTATTTATCTACTTATTATAAGACATTTTAATTCTAGTTGAAGTCTACTCAATGGCGATCCTGGGGGCGGAGCTTTGTGAACATGGGCAGGAATTGGAGTTAAAAATAATCATTCAAACGTTGAACCGACCTACTTAACTGTTAGAGACATAATCTTGGCAAATTGTGACTAATCTTTCCTAATGCTTTTAATCATGCCTTTAAATGGTTCTTTTTTGGAGACCGCACCAGAGTGATGCCACCCTGTGCACAGCGCTCAAGGCTATGTGGAGCATTTTTCATGGTTTTATTTTGGGGCTCAGGCATTGTTTAGGTCAGACTACTGGATCAAACCACTGACAATAGGAAAAAAAAATAGCATCAGGTGCCTCCTAGTCATAAATGAACATTGTCTTTGTCCTGAGAGCTTCATACTTGCACTCTTAGTGAGTATGAAGTATGAAAGTATGAAAGTAAAAATCTTTTTTGTTGCATTCTGTGGGACTCCAGTCTTGATGCTCATCTCTGGTCGCAACCATATGACCTGTAAACCTTTCTGGTAAACTTTCTAAAGAAACAAATTGTTGCACCTACTATTTGTTTCTGTATGTGTTTTCAGTTAGAACACGTGTATTCTGTATTTGTATTTGTGTATTTGTTTCTGTATGTGTATTCATTTAGTCTGTTCGATTACATTCAGATACATTACAATTACTTTGTGTCTGCCTGTGTATGTGAAGGGGGCAAGTGTTGAAATATACATGAGCACTTTCTGATATGTGTATGATGTGAACTGCTGTGTTTTGAGACAAATGTGTTGGTTTCTTACACAGATTCCAGGAGCATCCAAACCTACAGAATTCACATAGCAAAAGGTCCATTAACATAGAGAACACAGGAAGATTTAGTGATGTAGCTGTTGCATTTGTAGAAATACAAAGCATATTATGCTTAAAGGTGTATTAGGTAAGATGTATCAAAATTTCTCAAGATTAGGTCTCAAATGGTTAAGTTGGTGGGTTTAAAAAGAAGTGAATGATTGTCTTTACTCCTTGAGTCCCCGAAGACTCCATTACCACCCATGTACACAAAGCTCCACCCCAGAACCTATCTTATACACTGTAAAACTCTTATGTGTTTTCACTGTTACATGTTATGTGTTTTTACAGTGTTATGTGTTTTCACTGTGTTTTTACAGTGTTATACACTGTTAAAACTGTAAAAATGTTATGTGAACTTATTTCTTCTCTTTAACTCCAATTGTCATGACAACTTTTTGATATTGAACTCAAGTTTATAAGTTTTCAAAAATGAAAAGTAATTCATTGCCTTGACTTTTAAAACTTGTAAAACATAGTGTATTGTGTTGAAACAAACATCTTCAACAGGCACACTCGCTCGTTTCAAGCCAAGTTATAACACTATAAACACGCGAAATGCAGCTCATGCTGATTTATGAGAACGGTTATGAATGCCATCTCATGAACCTTAAACCTTTTCTATAAGCACGTTAGCATTTGAATCTACATGATTGGTCATTCAGCTGCTTAATAATCAAGTTACAACCCTATAAACATGAAAAAAAAATTCTCATCCTGATTCATGAGAATAATCACAAGTGCCTTTCCTGTCCTGTTTACCCCTTACACTCCGGTTAGCATTGTTAGCATTTTAAGCTACATGATAGACCATTCAGCTGCTTGAAAGCCAAATCATAATAAGATAAACATGCACAATTCGGCTCATATTGATTTATAAGAACGGTCAATAATGCTGTCCTCTTTGTAATTAAAAAAAAGCTGAACACAGACTTAACAACTGGACTGGTATGTAAATGCAATCTGTATAACGCTTTGAACTGTTTGAATGGCCTACTTTACATAATTAATCAAATAGAAATGTTAAGCTAATTTTGCATCCAGCTTCACCCCCTTCATCAGTAATGAATTACTCCATGTTGTAAAAGCGCTGCCAATAGTTAGTCTGGTATTATTGCTTTCCTTGTCCTTAAGTTATTTTGAAACACAGCATGATTTTAATTTTTTTTTGCTTACGGGAGAATTATCTAGCTGTGCTAGGGGTTTTCCAATCTCAGCCATATTTTTTTTTTACTTTTTGAACAGACTGAGATGGCGGGGACGTGAAGGGTGTTGGAGAGCGTCTAAAAATGACTGACAAGAGGCCCATCCATGCACAAACAAGCACTCTGAACTGTAACAGTTTTCAAAATGGGTTTTCTTAGCCAAATAATACACTTGTGCTGAGGCTATGGCTTAATCTATTATGATTATTATTATTTAATCATGTTCTACATTTTTTTTTCGAGGTTATTACTAAAAATAAGAAATGGAGTGTCTGCAACCAGGCCACCCTTCCTGGGTGTTAGTAAGGGGAGTTTCCATGTCAGTACATCCAAAAATGAAAACAAGTCATGAAGCAGTATTATTCAACACGGGACACTACGCAGTGCAAACATGTTTTAATTTCAAGAAATAAGTTGTTTACACACAGTATTTCTTTCCATAGAAATATGACACTAATGCAGACCTTTTGATTCACAGAAATCTATATCGATGTCTGCATGTACACATTATTTGAAACTGAAGGAACAATAAATTACACACAGTTTATTGTATCCACCCACAAACCTCTCTGTAACTAGTCATTTAAAAATGCAGATTTAGTGGCATTTTTATCACTCACAGACTTACAGAACCTGAGGCAGTGTATCGGGGAGGATGTGATAGATCTGGTGAGCTACGCACACACTCTGACACACTGATTTTTGTAAATGAAACTGTTTAATTAGTGAAGGCTAATTTGTATCAAATCATTTACATGGTGTAGTCAGCCTTGGCATGAATATTTTAATTGATTATTTTTGCCCAAGGTACTTCTGTGTGTGTGTGTGTGTGTGTGTGTGTGAGAGAGAGAGAGAGAGAGAGAGAGAGAGAGAGAGAGAGCTTGTTCCATGCAAAATTTCTAATCACTCCCATGCTCAACATCCACAAATTAATCTCATCCATAGAAACAGCTTTGAATATTAAAATACATTTTAAGATTGCTTCTCCCAAGCTTTTAGTCTCAGGAGCACTTTATTTAACCAAATATTAGCTTTTTGGGGTTTTAGTTTCTGTACAACAAAAAAGAAAAGAAAAAAAGACTTACTTTTGCTAGTAGAGCAATGATTGAAGCTGCTGGACCATATTATACATATTATTGCATTTTTCATGAGTTTTAGATAAAAAAAAATTATATATATATATATATATATATATATATATATATATATATATATATATATATATATATATATATATAGATAGATAGATATATTCCACCAAAAGCAATCAGAGTACTTTTCACCTTGATCAATGTGTCTAGCTCCAGTAGTAATCATGATGTGTTAATATATTTCCTAGATCCATGTCTCTTTTCATTTTCCCAGGGCTATTAAGTGCACTTAACTGGCTTTCTTATAACAGGTCCTTTGCATGTTCGTCTTCCATCTCTCACAGTGTGCGTATCACGGTGTGCTGCGTTACCGAAACAAAAGCCGCAGAAATATGGCTTCTCTTTGGCTATGTTGAAGTTCGATTCCAGCTTAAATAACCTGCCATTTTCATTGAAGAAAGAGCTCCATTAGAATTATCCACCTCTCACCTTCTTTTTCGAAAATCACTGAATGTCCAGCTGATGTAACCACTTACAGAAAGATTTTTTTCATACCTCCCTTTCTAATCAAAGACAAAGAGAGAGAGAGAGAGAGAGAGAGAGAGAGAGAGAGAGAGAGAGAGAGAGAGAGAGAGAGAGAGAACAGCATAGGGACAGAGAACAAAAACTTGGAGTGTGTATACAGTTATTAAAATTCATCTCTTATTGCCGTCACAGGCCTTTTCAATGCCATATTTCCAGCTACTATTCACCCTGATGCACAACAAAGGACACAGAATTAAAGCCTAACTGTTGCCATGGAACCCAAGAGCTGTGCTGAAATTTCCAGTTGCTTCTTTTTCTTGCACCTCCACCCCCCAGCGCACTGTTGCTTTTAGGGACAAGCTGATAATTAAAAGCAGGAGGCAGAGAGAGAGAGAGAGAGAGAGAGAGAGAGAGAGAGAGAGAGAGAGAGAGAGAGAGAGAGAGAGAGAGAGAGAGATGTGAAATGGTTTAAAATGTGTCAGCACCAGGGACAGAGACTCGCTCCCAGAAAGCCTACCAGAGCATTACTGTTGTTCATATTGTACCATTCCAGCAGCATTGAATTCAAGCCGAGAATGAACAGAATATTTCTTTTTAAGGTAATGCTGATTCACACCTATGTTTAAATTTCACTACCTTTCAATATCTCTGACGATCATCTGTTTCAGAAAGCTGGAAGTTCTTTGTCTAATAGTCACAGGTTGTGTTTTGTTCTCAGGCTAATTGGGCTTATTCATTGTCTCCCAACTAATGTGGTTTTCTACTGTAACACACTTGAAGAGATAATATGGAAACCAAAGCCGGAAAGAACAAAGTATTCCTCCCTCCCCCCTCTTGTTTTCCTAAATGCCAGCACCGTTTCCCAGATGGAATGATTTTTACATGAGAGATTCTGCTACTAAGACCAGTTCAGCTGCAACGTTCACATACCTGCTTTTGTACATATTCACTGCATGCTGTCTGTTCTTTCTCTTTCTCTCCCTCTCTCTCTCTCTCTCTCTCTCTCTCTCTCTCTCTCTCTCTCTCTCTCTCTCTCTCTCTCCCTCTTTCCATCTCTCTCACCCCCCCCCTCTCTCTCTCTCACTCTCTCTCAGATTCAAGATTCAAGTAGCTTTATAAGCATGGTAAAACACTTTACATTACCACTGGTAACATTACATTACAGACATACACATTAACACACATTCACATGCAATTTTTTAAAAAAAACAATAATATTAATAATAGTATAAAATGTTTGATAAAAATAATAGCAATAAAAGAAGAAGAAAAAGAGAAAGAAGAAGAAAATGCACAATACTCTCATTTTCTGTGTGTGTGTGTGTGTGTGTGTGTGTGTGTGTGTGTGTGTGTGTGTGTGTGTGTGTGTGTATGTGTGTGTGTGTGTGTATGTGTGTGTATTTATATCTTGCTAGGTACCAAAGGTAACCTCAAGGTCAGGAATATCTGACAGCTCTGACCTTGTAGAGAGATTTATCTAGTCCCCATTAGAAAAGCGGCTTTTTCTGTTGTTAGGAAAAACTACAGCTTTTATTTAAAAATCTAAAACAGACAAAAGGTTTCCTTAAGGTTACTGGAGTTAAGGTTAGGTTTAGGTTTAAGTGTAGGCATACTGTACCATTAATTTGGTGCATTAATAACTCTGTCAATACAAAGATCTCACAGGGACAATAGGATAAAAGTGTGTGTGTGTGTGTGTGTGTGTGTGTGTGTGTGTGTGTGTGTGTGTGTGTGTGTGTGTGTGTGTGTGTGTGTGTGTGTGGTCCCCAGTAGAGTTAGAGAGTTGGGGTGTAACATGGTCAGAGACACGATAACCTTTCCTGGTTATTCTCTGATGGAAAATGACATTGTATCATTTATACTCTTTCTGTATCTCTGTGTCTCTGTTTCTCTGTGTGTGATTAATTAACCAAAAAGGCTTTGTTTTATATTTTTATACAAAACCTAAATGACAAGTACATGAATAAAAGATCTGGATGTCTGAATAAATAAGTAAATAAGTTAATTCACAGTACATACAGGAATAAAAGATGAGCCAATATGATGAAAGTTAAAGAAATGTCAAATAACTCCAGGGCAACACTGTGAACAGCTCCCTCTCTTTCTCTCTCTCTTTCTCTCTCTCTCCCTATCTCTCTCTCTCACTTTCTATCTCTCTTTCTCTCTCTCTCTCTCTCTCTCTCTCTCTCTCTCTCTCTCTCTCCTTCTCTCCCGTGCTCTCTTTTGCTTTCTCTCTGTCTCTCTCTCTCTCTCGCTTTCTCTCCCTCTCTCTCTCTCTCGCTTTCTCTCCCTCTCGCTCTCTCCCTCTCTCTCACCCTCTCTCTCTCTCTTGCTTTCTCTCCTTCCCTCTCTCTTTCTCGCTCCATCACACACACATACAGACACACACATACACACACACAGACTGAGTTTAAGTGTGCCATTGTGACAATTTTATATACTGTGTTCTACAACATAAGAGCAAACCTTGTCACTTAAATTACATTCTGTGCACTACTTTAAAGCAGTTTTATTTTTCCTTGTGTTTACAGTGCAGTGTATACACAGGATGTCATGTTGCTCCTTTCTATCTCAGACACACTGCATTTACTGCAGGTTCGAAATGGAATAAAAGAAAAACCACCAGAGAAGTTTAGTTCTATGTGTGTGAGAGGGAGCGAGAACTTATGGCGCTGTATAAGTGTGTGTGTGTGTGTCTATCTATTCTCTGCCATTATAAACAGAGCAGAAAGGCTCTTTGTACACTGAGCACACACAGCTTGAGCAAGAGAATTTCACACCTGTGTAAGTGTGAGCTTAGTGGTGCAAGCAAAGAAAAAAAAAAGAAGCACTTCTGATTGAGAGATCAAAGGCAGAACAGCTGATAGCCTGATCACTCCATAGACTTGTCTATATCGCTATGAAAATAAATAAATAAATAAATAAAGCAATCAGCAATCTATAGATGATGTCTGTATGATTGTGTGCATTAAAGACAAATGCATGCTTAGGGTTAGAGTACAGGGCCAGAGACGTACCTGCCCTTTGGTGGGGAAAACTGTGTGGGTGGCTCCTACCGAGAATGTCTACAGACACCGAATCCTGAGAGCTGTGATGTGTGTATTTACTGAATGCTGCATGCTTTTGCTTTTGACATTGAATACTCCGCACAGGTTTATTTAATGAAGTACTGTCCAAAAGGCACACATGATTAAATTCTGTAAAGCGAAAATGCTTTCACGAATAACCAAATGAACATTTTTAAAGCTGCAGTATGGAACTTTTTTTGGTTAAAAATGAACAAAAATCAATAATTGAGCAAGTACATAAAAATCAGTGTTCAAAACTGTGTCCTTACATTACCCTGTTTCACAACGATAAGCTTAAAATAATGATTTATAAATTGAGCTGTCGGGTCGGATTTCGCGGGAAGCGGAAGTTTGATGTCATTCATCTTTGCATGGTTATGTCACGTCTGTAAACAGAAAGAAGAAAAGCCGGGTACTGTATCACGTCTGTGGGAGCTGAGGATGGTGGAGTGTTTGTAGCTTGTTGCTACAAGAGTTGCTTAGGATTTAAACTTGTCATCTAGATGGCTGCTTTATTCTGTATAGTTTTAAATGCAATCATCATTGACATCTGGGGAATCACCTGTTGTCGAAACCAAGAAACCTAGAACTGTGGCGAGCCTGCCGTCAAAAAGGGAAAGCGGCAGAAGCCCGTGCTAAAACAAGAATAATTATCGGCATGGCTTTTGAGAGGTGGTGACAACTCCGAGACCTGAAGGGTTTGAAGACTTTTTTTCAATTGCTCAATAGATAGTTTCCTATGCTGTTTTTTGTTGTTTGTTTTGCTATGGTCAGATGGTAAATTGCACTTATTTTCTGCTAGCTATGAGAGAGAGCAACTCACCTCCATTCCGTATCCACCGGCACCCCCATTGTCAAGTATTGGAGCTATTTTTCATCTGCGCAGAGGAGCAGTGCCGAAGCACAACCCACGTAAAAATTAACTCCGTAAGCACCTTGCAATTTTCTGTTTCGAACAGAGATGTTGATAGCGAGGCTAAAGTTCAACTACAGAAGCTTTAAATAACAAAGTATTTTATTGCAAAGAGAAATCAACAGTAAAAACCTAAATCCAGGCAAAATTCGGTTTAACCGCTTTTTTGCCATTAAAACCGCATCAGTTTAAAAAAATAAATAACTACACGACAGGTACTATGTTGTGTAGTTTTATAACAAGGTTGGCTGACAGGTTGTACTAAGCATCTTGGAAAACTTGCCACATCTGCAGATTTTGGCTCTCACATTTTGGCTTTTGTTTCTGCACTTCCCAGACTGCACCCTGAAAAGGAGTAAGCGGTTGAAGATGGATGGATGGGCTTCCCAGACTGCCTTAATATATATATATATATATATATATAAGTGGTCTATTATTTATATTAATTAATATATTATTTATTGAGGGGGCACGGTGGCTTAATAGTTACCACATTTGCCTCGCACCTCTGGGGTTAGGGGTTCGAATCCCACCTCCACCCTGGTTGCATGGGTTAGGGTTAGGGTTAGTTTGTTCTCCCCATACTTCGGGGGTTTCCTCTGGGTACTCCGGTTTCCTCCTACTGTTCAAAGACATATGATGTGGGCTGGTTGGCATTTCCAAATTGTCCGTAGTGTGTGATTGTGCCCTGAGATAGGTTCCAGGACTCCCCGACCATGTGTAGGATACACGGTACAGAAAATGGATGGATAGATATTATTTATTCATTTCATTAATCTACAACAGCTACTTTATCCTGGTCAGGGACGTGGTGAATCCGGAGCCAATCCGAGGTGGGAGAATTCACCCCAGATGAAACATCAGTCCTTCACAGGGCACAATGCACACACAATCACACACTCCTACGGGCAATTTAGTCTAGCCAATTCTAGGCTCTAGCCATTCTAGCCAATTGACCTACCTGTAAATTTTTTGACAGTAGGAGGAAACAACTAGGAATAAAAAGGAAAACTAATCTGTGGAAGATATAAACATCTATTGACTAAACATCTAAGAACACATTTATTTTAAAATAATAATAATAAAAACATTTAGGATGGCTAAAAATTTTGCATAGGTTCTTTTAATACATTACTTCACTTCATAACTGTGTACTTAAAGCTACTTGAATGTAATGACCATAAAAACAGTGATTGATGAAAAGTGTAGGACATTTCAGTGTGCCAGGAAAATGCTATATAATTTCTTCACTCTGTTAAAAGTAGGAAGCTAGACCGTCTACTTCTGCATGGAGCTTTCTGTACTTGTGATTCATTTTGCTGTTGTAGATGGTCACACATGGATACTCTAAAGGTTTACACAGTTTACACCCAAAACTCATCCTTAATTCAGTAGATCCCAGGAATCCTATTTTTAGTATGTTCAATCCTCTCAACACACTTACTACTCTTTGACTTTATTCTATACAATTGTAAGAAAGTAGTGATTTATAATCCCACTTTCTGGTGTCGCCCAGAAGAGGATGGGCTCCTTTTTGAATCTGGTTTCTCTTAAGGTTTCTTCTTCATGTAGTTTTAGGGAGTTTAACACACTGCAGCCTGGATTTGTGAGAAGCTGTTTTGTGACAATAATGTTAAAGTGCTATTCATACATTCAGTTCAATTCAATGTGTATAGTCACAAAACTATACATATTGAATTGAAATTAAATGAATTGAATTGAACTGAACTGAACTGATAGGGGGCATGGTGGCTTAGTGGTTAGTATGTTTGCCTTGCACCTTCAGGGTTGGGTGTTTGAGTCCTGCCTCTTTCCTGTGTGCACGGAGTTTGCATGTTCTCCTTGTGTGCTGGGCTTTCCTCCGGGTATTCCTGTTTCCTCCCCCAGTACAAAAACATGTATTATAGGCTGATTGGCATTTCCAAATTGTCCAAAGTGTGTGAATGTGTGTGATTGTACCTGTGATGTCTTGGCACCCCGTCCAGGGTGTCCCCTGCCTTGTGCCCTGAGTTCCTTGGGATAGACTCCATGCTCCCCACGACCCTGTGTAGAATAATCGGTACAAAAAATGGATGGATGGATGAATTGAATTGAACTGAACTGAACTGAATTGAATTGAATGTTAAATGTTTCTGGATATGGGGTGAAAAGTTCAATGTTAATACAGACAAAGGTTTTTAAAATATCTGAATCCAAATACAAATGAGACTCTCTTTCTTTTCCCCAGGATTGTGTAGATATCGATATCTTGTGCACTCACCTCAGACCCCTGACATCAAAGAATGTGGTATATCCCCACAGGAAAGCTATCAGATTACTAGCAATGTGATGATATGGAGGTTTAATTCAATAAGTATTCCCAAGCTATCTACACTGTGCCAATATGAAATGTGACAATCATTGAAATGGAGAACAGAAAGACAGGGAGACAGAGAGAGAGCGCAAGAGGGAGTGAGTGAGTGAGAGAGAGAGAGAGAGATTGAAAGAGAGAGCGAGAGAGAGAGAGAGAGAGAGAGAGAGAGAGAGAGAGAGAGAAGCCACACTAGTATCTCTATCATCTTGCTCATGTGTTAGCTGAGGCGAAAGTGTCATTTGATTGACAGCTGCTATCACGGTGTTGGACTATTATCAGCCTCACCTGATCATCAGAGGAGCCTCATGATATCACTCCTGCTTTTTATCTATGCAAGTAAACCTACATCTGACATTTATACTTTATCTACAGACACACACGTGCAGCTATACACACTGCGTGCATGTCTGTCTTTTCTCACTCTCCTCCCACAACTACCTGCAAGCACTTTAATCAAGATAGAAGCAGAAAATAAAGAAAGTACAAACAGATGGATAAATCTTAGATCTTATCACCTTTCAACCTTTGGTTTTAAAAAGTGTTTAAATGTTGCATACTTTTTCTGTTGCAGCTCCATGTTGTAATTCTTGAAGCAATAACGTATACCTGTGAGTGCAAATTTCCCATTTTTGTGTCTAGGATCTAAACACGAATTCACACACACACACACACACACACACACACACACACACACACACACACACACACACACACACACACACACACACACACACACACACAAAGTAGCATAAGTTATACTCTTGTAAATCTTGGCGTTATCAGCTCAGGCAAGCATGGAGCAGAGGAGGGCTGGATGAGTCTGTTTCTTATTTAAGGCTGAGCTCTAGAGACCAGTGGAGGGTGAAATTATCCCAGGCACACCACAGCATGTGTGGTCTACTGGAGCGTGACCGCCTGGGACCCCCAGCCAGACCTCCAGGACCCAGGGGGTTTTCATCATAGCCAAGGGTTAAGTAAATGATCAGAGGATGGCAACAGCTTGTGTGGGTGTTTTTATGTATCTGTATGTTCACTGAGTGCTCAGGAGGTTGGTTGGGACCCACACAACTTGTGACCAGCACAGAAGTGATAGTCTCTTATAGTTAGATCCTAGTCTCCTTTCACGTCTTCCATCGCAAAGAACTGTTTATATTTGTTTGTACTTCATTATAGTAATACACTCGCTTATGCAAACTTTACAAGATCTTGTCTATTTTATATAAACTCCTATCTGTTCATTCCACAAAGACCTCTTTTTTTTTAGTATGACAACAGTCATGTTGTTATGCTAAATAGATGTCACAATTTGCTTTGTGTCACAGTAACTAATAGCTAATCTTCCTCTCTCACTCAGTTTCTCTTTCTCTCTCCACACACACACACACATGTTCTCCTGCAAACTTCTCTCTGAGCTGCAGTACTCTACCACTCCCAATGGGCCTTATTACCAGTGACATTCAGCCCTATCTACCTCACTACTGTCTCATCTAAGCGAGAAAGAAAGAGAAAGATTCACATAAGTAGGCTGAGAGTCTTAGGCAAGCTTCATTTTTCTTCTGTGCTCGCTGGTCCACACCAGGAGCGGTACATGCTCCTCATGGAAAGCCATAATAATAGGTAGTGTGCAAAGAGAGAGTGTCCAAATTCTGCATGAAGGAGTCCTTTCTGAGAGGCTACTTCTTCTCTCTAATGTAGTCAGTGATTTTCTATTACTCGGATTTCTTCAAAATCTTTATATCTCCATAAATAAAACTATTATTATATTTTTTAATGCAGTCTTATACAATCATCACTTTCTTTTTTTTGTTGTTGCTCAGAGTCCAGAGTAACTTAGAAAAGCAAATCAATTAGGCTTGAACCTAGGTTATGTTTCACTGAGATTTCCTTTTCATTTTCATGTCTAGAGTAAAGAAAATACTGTAAATATACCAATAATAACAAATTCCATAATAATAATAATAATAATAATAATAATAATAATAATAATAATAATAATAATAATAATAATAAAAGGGGACATGGTGGCTTATTGGTTAGCATGTTTGCCTCACACACCCTGGGTTGGGGATTCGATTCCCTCCTCCGCCCCGTGTGCATGGAGTGTGCATGTTCTCCCATTGCTTTTCCTCTGGGTACTCCAGTTTCCCACCCAATCCAAATACATGCATTGTATGCTGATTGGCATTTCCAAATTGTCTGTAGTGTGTGAATATGTGTGTGATTGTGCCCTTTGATGGGTTGGCACTCTGTCCAGGGTGTACCCCGCCTGCCCAGAGATCCTTGGGATAGGCTCTAGGCTCCCAGCGACCCTGTGTAGGATAAGCAATATGGAAAATGGATGGATGGATGGATAATAATAAACATGAGAAGAATAAGATGAAGAAGAAAAAGAAAAAGTGGAAGAAGACATTCACCTAATAATTGCCTTTGTTTTTTCTTTTGATTTAATTAACCCTTTCATGTGTAGTGGTCACTACAGTGGACAGCTATTCAAAAGCCATTTTCTGGCTATTGCAAGGATTAACTGCATAAAAGCCACTAGAGTGGACACTAATTCTTCTTTTAAATGCCTGCAGTCCACTGAAGTTGACACTTCAATGAATTTTTTAAAAAAACATGTAAAAGTAAAATGAAGCTAAAATGAATTTTTTGTGCCTTAAGAAGAGTAATAGCA
This sequence comes from Ictalurus punctatus, assembly GCF_001660625.3. Classification (NCBI taxonomy): domain Eukaryota; kingdom Metazoa; phylum Chordata; class Actinopteri; order Siluriformes; family Ictaluridae; genus Ictalurus; species Ictalurus punctatus. The sequence goes on along the minus strand of NC_030426.2, from coordinate 11,038,846 downwards.
GGATTTCATAATTCATGCATGAAAGGGTTAAACCCCTTAGCAAAAGGTTTAATATTCCCTTCAAAAAGGTGATAATATCCATACATGACCATAAAACTTTACATTTTTGTTGTTTTCCAAAAACATAAATAAAATCATGAAAAATATACTAGGTATTGTATTTGGGATCAATTTAACCCAAGAGAGTATGCCCTGTTTAAAAAAAAGGCAATATAACAAATCTAGGCAGACAAGAGTTTTGCCTAACCACATCTACAATAGACAAGTGGACTATATACATACAATATACAGTAAACATAAACACAATAACTGCAAGTAATCTTAATATAGCTCTTTATATGGGATTTCCAAGACCTCTAAAAGAACTTTATCATTTTCATTAGAACTCCAAGGAAGCATGTCATTAATTCAAAATCATGTTCTTAGAGTAAAAAGTCAGTGAACAATTTCTTGAGGGCCCTAGGACCATTTTTTTGTAACACCTGGAAAATCAGCACCTTACAGTTATTAGAACCATTGCTTTCAACATTTATATATAGTACAAGCTAATTACAGTCATCAGAAACCATTGTGCTTCAATGCTAAAAACCCTTCTCAAATGTATAGTATCTAATATTTACCTTTGTAAATTAATCAAATATACTTAATATATACCTATAATTAATAAATTATGGATAAGTTATTTATATTTTGTTGAGAGTGCATGTGCTACTTTGCCCCATTATATAATGGAGACCCTTCACCTTCCTCATTCACTAAAAATGTGCCCAAATGTGTCTGCACTTGCTATAATTGTTGCTTAATGGGAGGTCATAAATACCTGTAAAATGTCAGTTTTAGTTTTGGCTTCTGTAGCTTTTATATAATTCTTGTACCATATTTTTTGTTGGGATATTCCAGCCCATCAAAAATCTAAACCAAGCTGTATGGACGTCTGAGTGGCACAACAGAAAAGTTTTCACCTGACAATGTTACACCCATCCATGGCCAGGGAGTCCAAGAGACTATAATTGTCCATGCTCTCTGGGTGGAAAAGATGGCATTACAGCGGTATTAGCCAATCCTGAATTACAGACACACTAGCCATCCTGGGGATTTAGAGGAAGCACATGCTAAGCCTCACCATCCACAGAAAGTGTATACTTACTTTAAAGTGGAACTTCTGTATAAAATTATACTTTAAAAGTGGACATGTGTGCTGAATATATAGGTACAGTCACAGTGAAAATGAAAAGAAATTGTAATACTGGCTATTCATACAAATACAATAACTTTCAACATATTGAACCTTAGTGTCAGGAAAGCCTTGTCTACTTACACTATCCCAAACCATTCAATGGAAATGTTTGTACTAAAGATATATTATGGAGGGCATAGTCATGATGACTGCAAAATGGACCTCAGCTGTGGTCCTTTGACTGGAATGAAAACCTGCCACCACATCCTGGGTTCCTGTGGTTTTAACCCAGCCATTTTCAAAGTGGTACTTCTAATACTATAGACTCTCCATCTTGCAAATAAGTGCAAATAAGTGCAAAAAAGTCCTTCTGCTTTGGTGACTTTGGTGATTTTTCTGCTTTGCTGATGACAGAGCAGTGAGACCCATATTATACAATTTAACCTTACGTAACACTAGCTTTTGTTTATTTTTGGTCATAAACCTTACATAATAATCTTTACAGTCTACAAGTAAACCAATCATAAACATTTTTATGTTTGCAGTCTATAATAAAAAATATATAATACCACTCATCTTTCTCACCAAGCCACCTTGTGTAATGCCCAAGACAGAAACGTAAACCAATGTCCTTTCCTGCACAGAGATCCTGCTGCTCTCTCACCTAGCAAACAGCCAGGATGAAGGAAAGTAGGAAAGTGTTCTGTATGATAATAGGCTTGAATGGGACCCTTTGCAGCTTGAAGTCTCATTAATTGGACATCAAACAGACTGTGTGTGGGAGAGATTAGTGTGTGGGGAGGGAGCTGTTGGCTTGAAGCAACACTGAAACCATCAACTCTATATCACACTGCTTTGTTCTACATCTGCACTGTCTCAGGAGGGTTTTTTTTTCTAAAAACAGCTTTCAATATTGAATGACCAGAAACATTTATTGCATTGGATGCTGACAGCATGTTTCTAGCAGACTTGAAAAGTTGTGCAGCTTTAGAACAGAGTTGTTTTCTAAGTGTTGTTTTCTAAGCTAGTTATATTATCTGTATAAAATCTACCATTGCATCAACTTATCTTCCATAAAACACACATTGCCTCCTCCTGTTTAAAATAAAGTGCTGCCGCAATGTTTCCTCAGCTTCCCCAATATGATGACACTACCAGAAATGACAAAGAGTGAAGAGGCATACAGAGAGTGAAAGGATCCTGCTGGCCCAGACCTAGATAAAACTGCCAATTGCACAGATATTTGTATTTCATTTTACAGAATCCAGAAGATACTACACTTGGGGTGTACTGCACAGAAACAGTCTGTATTTGTATATGCATGATGCTGCAAATATTTGTATCAGTATCTGTATTCAGATTAAAACCTACGATGGTCACGGCCTATATATGAAGGATTTTTGTTTTAATTAAATTTGAATCCTACCGATATGCCCCCAGAAACACCAGAAAAGACCCAGAGATTGAAATGTCAGCACTATCATCATGGGTCTGTGAATTCTGGCTCTGACTGCTGCTCAAGCTCAGCTACATCACTTGAGTTCACAATTAGTCTCACCTAGTGTTGTGCACAGGACTGTTTTCTATCCTGCTTGCACAGTCATTGTTTTGTTCATACCTTCCCATAGTATTTTCTAATGAATTAAGTTGCCTCTATTTACCAAAATATAGACAAACTAGTAGCCTAATTTAAATCACTGTGACCCTGACCAGATAGTTACTAAGGATTGACACACATTCATGTTAATAGTGTGGTTCCAATTAATATCTGTATTTGTATCTGTTTAAAATTGTATCTGTTTAAAATAATTTAAAATACATTCTGAATAATGCATTTGTATTTGGTTACATCTACAACATGTGCATAGACAAACTACACATACAGCCCACTAGCTTGTTTTAAATTGGCTTGCCAGTCTTTTATTTGATACCAGCATTTATTTGATATCCTGCAGTAGGTCAATACTTCCACAAGGTGTGGAAGCAGTGTTGCAGCATAGATTTCCATATGTTCCAATGTTCACGTGTTGTACATCTTTTTCCCAGAGTGGATCAAAATCAGTGCTAGTTACATTTGCATCAGCTGACTGTCAGGGTGGAAAGTCAATCCTAAATCACTACCTAGTAGTAGTTAGTTTAAAATTAGCACACTACTGTATAATTGCTTCAAATTACATATATTTTAACTGTAGAGAACTGAACAAAATTTTACAAATTTGTATGCACTTGTTATATATTCTATTGCTTGGGCGCTCTTCTTGGTACACTGACTGATATAAGAAAAATAGTCTGTGATCATAGACCATAACAGTCCACACAATAAATTCCTCCTAACAAAATACAAACAGATTTATAGTTGCAAATGTTCTTTTCACTTGCGCATGCCAGCATTGGTTTCTTTGAGCAGAATTACAGAGTAGTTTCATTTAAATGTTTTGAGTTACCAGTAAATTAATGTTGTCTTGAATCTGCTGGTGCACCAGTTAAAATTTATAGTAGTTAGTAAACTCAAATATAGTGCACATTTATGTTCAAATTAGGTTACGCTCAGCTGCAGCTGGCTGGCAATTATGGGTGGCTCATGGTTTGACAAGTTTTTGGAGGGAATGTAGTGGTTCTTAGCCAGATAGTTAGTTTGTTGATTTGTGAATGATAAAGAGACATATGGACTGAATAGCAGAAAAAATCTTTTTATAATAAAAAAATAAGCATTTGAATCTTTATGAAAGATATTACCACAACTATATATTTATTTTTTATTGGCCCATACTTTCAAGATTAGCAGATTTGGGGTGTCAACATTTAACCAGATGAAAGCAGAAACAAATTCCTTTTTTTGTGTAACATGACATCTTCCATTCAGGTGAGCAGACTTTTTCACCAGACAGATTGTATTTGTGTCCTGCGTGACCACTGTTTTAAGATGGCCTTTTATAACCTGCATGAAAGACATGTACCCAGAATATATTTTTATATTCTATATTTTTTATTTGTCACTTCCTGTGTATGGCACTAGCAGGTTTTTTGTGTGTTTTTTTTTTTTTTTTTTTTTTTTTTTTTAGCTAGAATCACTGCAATACAATATTCATACTTTACTTTGGAGTCATCTAAATAGCTATATTTCAGCCTATATGCCTACTGTAGTAGGGAGTCGGTTGCAAATTAAACTTCATGAAAGAGCAAACTGCACAGTGTTTAGGACTTATAATATCACTTTATAATGAAGATGGGTACACCTAGAAAAAAAAAGTAGAACCTAGTTTAGGTTAGGTAAAACTATATTTTTTTATCGATAAATATTAAGACATGTTTACAAAAAAATGTAAATGTTTCCACATTTTACAGATGCGGAAATGGATAGTCTGTAAATATTTAGGATTTCAGTCTTTCAGATTTCAGCCATGTCAATGGTTTACTGAAAAGATGCATGTACTTACACATAGATAAAACTCACCTGCAAAGGCAATACATCTTCTATAATTGTATTTAGCTCTGTTTAAATCTGTTTTATCCATCCATCCATTTTCCATGCCGCTTATCCTACACGGGTTCACGGGGGAACCTGGTGAAAGGAAGGGGACACTCTGAACAAGGTGCCAACCCATCACAGGGCACAATCGCACACACATTTACACACTACAGACAATTTGGAAATGCCAAACAGCCTACAACGCTTATCTGTTTTATGTTTTACTAATTTATTTTCACTGAAATGGCATCCACTCCAGAATGTATTCCCAGTGTTCCCAGGAGTGACCCTACCTGACCAAGATAAAGGGTTTACTGAAGATATGTGAATGAATGAATGAATGAATGAATGAATGAATGAATGAATGAAATTTGTTCAATGGAAAGAAAATCAGTGCAGGACAGTGGCAAGAGAGTGGATTCATTAGCAGACAGTAACCTTAAATCAATTGTGCTTCCAAGCAACCAATAAGAAATACATAACTTGATTGATAAAAATATCTACAGTGTATGTTATGAAAATGAATATGAATTTAAAAACTAACCACTTTTTAAAATAACTGCTGAGAAACTAACATCTTAGTTACTTGTCATTATCAGTATAATCTTCTGTAGCAAATGCATCAAGGGAAAAATTACATAGTGCTACATTAGTGATTATCTGTGGTTTCAAAGTGACCTAACTACCACCAGCACATGTTGAATTGGGGTTTCCAAAACCATAATAGAAAAATCCTGAAGCATTTAACACTTTCTAATGATCACATCATGATTTGAAAGCATATCGCTGATATGATCAGTACCATGGACAGTACCATAATTTGAGGATGTGTTGCTCATCCTGTCAATGTAGACCTCTAATGACAGCAAAACAGCACTTTTATTCTTCAACAAGATTTTTGAAAAATGTTAACAGGCTAAAATCGTACCAAGACAATGCATATGAAGCTAAGCAGTAGTGACAGGCGTTGTCATTTCCACTGCCTGTGCTCTCTGCAGCCAACTCCAGCATAATGGCTACTGTAACAGCAGCAAGGTTAAACCAATTAAACCCAGCCCACGCTAACAAGGCTTTAAAGCCTTGTAAATCACTACTCTCAGAGAGAGAGAGAGAGAGAAAAGAGAGAGAGAGATAAAGAGAGAGAGAGATGCATGGCTGGTTAGAGCAGATTAGTGGCTGAGTGCAGGGAGTGGTAGAGTAACTCGGATGAATGATAGATTCAGTATACTTCACTCAGGGCTCTTAGGGAAAAGAAGACATTTAATTAATGTTGAGCTAACATTAAGTTTATGCCTAACAAGCCATTAGCTTTGGGTTTGGGGTCTAAATATCAATCAACCGCTACGTGAATTTCTGTGGTTATGTATAGGATGCAGAAATCTTGTTAGTCATATTTTCCCTGTCTATGCAGCTTGGTGCTTGATTTATTAAGAGGAACACTTTGTGCACAGTGGGATAAGACTTTAGCTTTTGTGTTGCCCGTTTAAAGGATTGAAAACGTGTTTAAATCAGCAGGGAGCTCAAAGAGGACAGGATTAGAATAATTAAAGTATGTCTTATACACACTCTATGCACATATTTACACACACTCATTCAAGCATAAGCATATGCAGTATTCTTTTGAGAGAGAGGACGCGATGGTGTGTGCATGCATGTTTTAAATAAAATGGCACTTCATTCCATTTATAACATCATCTCCATGGCATTCTAATGAAATAAGAAGCATGAGTTAATTCGGTGAAAATGTGTCTGTCTCATCACATTCACCACACCGAGCTTCCTCCAGCTTTGTATTTAAAAACAGGAGTTAGCTTCTTCAACTTCTTTATACATATACAGTGGGGTCCGAAAGTCTGAGACCACATTGAAAATCTGGGGTTTTATTTTTAATATTGAATTGGAAATAAACAGAAGGTATTAGAATTTTTAAAAATTTTAAACAAATGTTCAATGTCTTGAATATTTAAGACTCTGCACTATTTCTAGGTATTTCTAGGTCTATTTAAATGTAATCAAATGTGTAATATTGACCATGTTAACTGATTTGTACAAAAGGATCATAAGCTTTTGCACAAACTTGTATAGACCATTCCAGCTTGAGTGCACACTGTCATTAAAGCAAAAAAAATGTACAATGGCAAATACTAATAAACTCTGAAATTCATGTAAATACTTCAAAGATTCTTCTTTGTACTCAAACTATTGTTAGTAATATAATTTGTAATGAAACTTGTATTCATTTAAAAAAGAATGTAAAATAGAAGCATTTTCACTAGTGCGCTCAGACTTTTAGACCCCACTGTATGTATGTCTGTGTACTTACTTTCTCATTTTCTGCATAATCTATGTATCAGAGACCACAAAGCAAATGTGTCTTTTTCTCAAGAACATACAATCTAACAGTAATGATGCTCTCCTCCCCCCTTCATTTTTCTATTTGAACTCTGCTCTCCAACTCGCTCCTCGTTTTTTGTTATAGCATATCTGTTTGTTTAGACAGAATGATAAATTACCTTAGCATATGGTTTCTATTCTGAGAAATAGGCAGTTGTGCAGGGTGAACATGCACACGGAGAAACTGATTTAAATGATTGACAGAGACACCTGGTGGAAAATTCCATATTAATAAAAAAAAAGCAGGTGTTGCAAAGAATTAAAAGTAATGAGAAAATATTTTAAGCACCAAATGATAATTAGGCTTCATTTGCATATAATCGTAATCAGAGTACTTTATCTTTGTTGTCAAAATTGAAAAGTTTATGATTTGTTTTAGTGGGATGAAATAACAACGTTCTTTGAAGAAAATGTAGTGCAATTTTGGACTGTATCCTTTTTTGGTTCTGATTTTCATACTTGAATTTCTCACTTGCTATAAGGATATCAGCTTTAAGGGTATGTATGATTTATAATGGGCAGATTCTATAGATACGGCAACCTTTTTATATGGAATTCTCACTCATTTATGAGGTCCAAATTAACCAAAAAATATCAAACAAAATGACCATTTTAGAATTTGGTTACACATTCTAGACTGAGTAAACTCTGGTAAACATAAACATTAGCAGCTGTTATTTTATTTTTTTTTACTCTGATAATGATCTGCCAGGTCTGTAATGCAGCCATTTTCAATTCAGGGACATTTTGCTTTCTGTCTTATCAGCCAAAGTACATACATGTTCATACAGGTTCATTAACTTGACCAGTCAATACCATTCCATTTATTTAGGAGTACATTTTAGGTCATTTTCCTGCTAAAAGATTCAATGAGCTTTTCTTCGAACTGAGCAGCTATGATGTTTCAGAAATCATCAAGCTGTTGCCATTGGCATTCACATTATTGGTGTAGGTGAGTCAGTCAATCCACTCATATGGGATGCTTTGAATCATGAGCAGCTCCATTTTTGCTCCCCACATTCCTCTTTTCACCACTCCAATACAGATTCATCTTAATTTCATCTGTCCATAGAACAGACCAAGCAAGAGCAGGCTTTTTGTCTTACTGACTTCGCAATTTGAAGCAGGTGTATGAGGAAGCCATTTGGATGCATGGATATATTAAGGTAGGGATGACATTTAGATAATGTCTGCATATACAGACCGTTAGCAGTATTTATCTCACCATTAGCTGTGTCATTAACTTATAATTTGCTTGCTATAGATCATAGGGATTTTGGTATAGCTAAAGCTCAATCAAATAGGGAATTTGGCACACTTTTCAGAGACAATGTGTTTTGACTCTGTTTGTCCTTGTTAGCTCTAACTAACATTACAGCTAGCTATCTGCCGCTTAAACTAATCTGCAGGGATTAGAGTCAAAGGAAGGAAATTATGCATCTTCTTCTAAATACAATTGTCATCCAAGTGATTTGGTTAAATATCAGTGATGTTGATGAGGGAATTCCTATTTGCTTTACTTTTCTCATTGTGTGTCAAACAGTGCATCAGGAGTATGACGATGTGTGACAGATTAATTGCAGAATTCCCCTCAACCTGTGCTCTGCTTCATGTGTTTTTCATCTTGTGTGAAAAAGGCAAGCTTCTTATATGATTGCATATATAGTTCCCCTGGAAACTATTGGAACGGCAAGGCCAATTCATTTCTTTGTGCTATACACCAAAGATATTTTGGTTTGAGAGCTAAAGAAGGATACGAGACAAGAGTTTAGGATTTCAGCTTTTATTTACTGGTATTTACGTCTAGACATGTTAAATGACATTAAACGTAAAACCTTTTGTATCAGACCACCCAATTTTTTGGTGAGCAAAAGTTAAGGAGCAGACAAGTCTTGATGTAAAGTAAAGGTTACTCTTAGTTCTAAAACTTTTGTGGCTCGTCTCTGTATTTCTTTGAGAATTCCAATCTGGCTTTCCGATTCTTACTGCTGATGAGTGGTTTGCATCTTGTGGTATGGCTTCTATATTTCTGTTCTCAAAGTCTTCTTTGAAAGGTGGATTGTGATACCTTCACCTCTGCCCTGTGAAGGTTGTTGGTGATGCCAGTGACCTGTTGTTTTTGAGTTTTTCATGAAAGCTCTTACAATGTTTCTGTCATAATCTGTTGTTGTTTTCCTTGGCCAGCCCATTCGGTGTCTGTTCCTCAGTATGCCAGTGGTTTCTTTTTTTTCTTAGGACATTCCAAATTGTTGTATTGGCTATGCTCAATGTTTGTGCAATGCCTCTGATTGATTTTCCCTCTTTTCTAAGTTTCTAAAATGGCTTGCATTTCTACCCTACACAGCTCTCTGATCTTCATGTTGGCTTATCCTTTTTAACAACAAATGCAGTATTCACATGTGAAACTGAAGGTAAAACCAAGAGTAGATGTTCAGAGCTAATTATTGTTTAAACAATCAATCTATCTGGACACACCTGGATAACAAGAAACACCTGTCAGTCACATGTTCCAATATTTTCTCTTGCCTACAAATTGGGTGTTCTGATACAAAATGTGTTTGAAATTGTTTGATATCTATGAAAGCAGAGTATTTTTGTGAACTTTTTAAACAAAAGATCAAAACATTAAACAATTAAGACAATTATTTGCTCATATTTACCTAGGGTGCCAATATTAGTGGAAGGCATTGTACATATGAATAACAGGAAATAAAAGCTGAAATTATAAACTCTCTTCTCCAATTGATCTTTTAATCTCAAACCCAAATGTCTTCAGCATTTATAATAGTCTACAGCAAAAACAAATGAATTGGCCTTGCTGTTCCAATAGTTTCAGAGGGGACTGTATATCTAAAGCGCTCACAAATGTAATTTTGTCAAATTTTCTAACTGATTATCTAGCAATAATAAAATGAGCATGTCAAATTTTCCATGTATGTTGTACGTTTCCATGTACGGTATGTTGTATGCTTGCATTTATATATAAATATGTTGAGTTACACATGCACAGTGAGGATTATTACCCAATTGTGTGCATCTGTGTGCATCAAATTGTGACCTCATACATAGTTACAGATTTAAGCACCATTCAGAATTTGTGCAAGAGTTACACATGTGGGTGGAGTTTGCCTATAACAGAAGTGTGTCTCAGTTATGCACAATTCTGGCTTTATACTGTTTTTAGTTTTTTTGAATGATATTGGGTTAAGCGAGGAACAGTATTATGCCCAGCACCACTGGCTTGCAGTTTGATCAGTTTGTCACAGTATGTGACACTGAAATGAATGGTTTGGCCTGTAAATTTGCTAAAAAATAACTATGTAATGCCATTTGAGGCATGATTAAATACACAAATAGGACACAATTAATTAATAGCATCATCACAAAAAGGGTTGTTTTTGCACAGAATATCTTAATCAGACACATTGTTTATCTCAAGGATAAATTTCTATGGATAAAATTATGAACTACACTCCATAAACGTAATAGTATCAGATAAGTGCTCATTTAGCATATCCTTCAAGCCACTGGCAGGTTTTCATTACAGAAGAATGGAATGAATTAATGAAAATGTTGTCATTGTTTTATTAATTTGACAATTTGAATTAAGTGTTATTACATCTGACATCAAGAATTCCTTGTTCAGTCTGCATTCCCTGTTTTTCTAAGGGGTTAAAGGCAAGTGCTTGTGTTTAAAGGTGGTGGTCTAGACACGATTCAAAAACCTCATATTGAATCATACCAAGACAATGCGTGCAAAAGCTACTGAAAAAACATGCAGGTGATTAGCATAATCTGAATCAACTTAAATAGCTGCATAAATCATCTCTGAAAATGTTTCCTCTGTAAATATTGACATAACTTTTAACATAAGTTCTTAAATACCTCTTAAATAGTAATACTGCTATATTTTTAAAGTGCTTATAGAATTACATTGCTGTTGTAAGACTAGGACATTTTTAAGAATAAGACTTAGATTAAGAAGGTTTTGCTTGTTATTGGTATTAATAGCTTTGCTTTTTTCCTCTTCCTGCTTTCATCTTGTGTTGTAAACATTCCAGTAAATTTTCCTTCTTAACTGTGTGTCATGCCAAATAGTTGATGTGGACATATCTGATCTGGCATTAATACTTCTTCAGTCATCATGTAGAGGCAGCAGCAACAAGCTGCAAATGGCAATAAGACACCTAGAAGAAGCTTTGTTAAGATATTTCAGATATGAGCTAATCATATGCTAATGATACACAACTTACCAAGAAATGACTGAGTAGCATTTATCCAGTTACTATTGGATCTATAATATGGGAGTACAGCGTATAAAAACCAGGGCTGTAAAGTAATGAAATACATTTACACCTGTTACAGTACTTGACTACATCCGACACTGTAATGGTACCTTTTGAGTGTAATTATTCATTTACTTTTACTTGATTAAATTTTTTTTTTTATTAAATGAACCCTGAATGGGGTGCCCCATCACAGAGCACAATTGTGCATACATTCACATTCACACACTATGGACAATTTAGAGATGCCAATCAGCCTACAGTGTATGTCTTTGTACTGGGGGAGGAAACCGAAGTACCTGGTTGAAACGCCTGAAGCATGGATCGAGCATACAAGCTCCACGTACACAGGGCAGAGGTGGGAATTGAATCCCCAACCCCAGAGGTGCGAGGCAAACATACTAACCACTAAGCCACCATGCCCTCCATTTATCAGGTATCAAATGATATGAGCCAAGACCTGTGGAGATATTGACATTTCACAGCTTTACATCCAACATGTGCAAACATATACAGGTAAACCATATAGCTAAGTGAGCTCTTTTGAAGTTTTATTGTATGAAAGCTCTATGTTAAACTAAATATTTCACCTCAATGTATGGTTTGCTTGATAGCTAACTACGTAGCAAGAAGCATGTAAGACATCTTTTAAAAAGTCATTTGTAAAGTAATTACTCAAGTAGTTTTTCACCGGACAACTTATTTACTCCTATTTGAGTAATTTTATTGATGACAACAGTACTTCACTTTTTCACCTTTAATCAAGTGAATTATTATATATATATATATATATATATATATATATATATATATATATATATATATATATATATATATATATATATATATTTTACAGTAGGTGTACTTTTACTCAGAGTGTGTTGTACACTTCTCACCACTAATAAAAACAGCTGTAGTTCCTACATGGTTCACAAAATATGGGCATACAGTATATTTGCATTTAAGCTTTGTAGATTGTAATCACCATATCATGTTAAATCCAATGCACTGGACTTAAGAGCCTAAGCAACAAAAAGATGTCATCAATCTGTGGACTGTATGTGTTGAATTGTTTACCAAGATGTTCTTAAGAGTGTAATACCCATTTGGTATTTTTATCTTCTCTTTGCTAGTTAACATCCCCAATAGAGAGATTCAGAGAAATAATAAAGCTAGTAATTTGCCCACTTGTTCTATTTCACCTGTTTCATTGAGATCCACTGAAATGAGATAGCTCCATTAAACATTCCATTAAACCAGTTGCTATCTGATAATTATGTTTCCCATGAAGTAACCCACTAGCTATTTTCTTTTGTAATATTAGTGTAACTGTAGCTATGATGGTAGCTGATTGAAGTGGGAGTAACTCATAGTTTAAGCCTTATAATTAAATTGCCCTTTCATATCTACAAGGAATGCACACACAATGCACCTTCAGATCAAAAGTTACACCCTTGTTATCAAGTTTCAGCCTTACACGAACATGTAACTGTCAGTTTGTCTATTTTAAACTATGAAATGTCAGGTGTTAATTAGAAACTGTGTCATGTGCCAGCAAAAACCTTGCTAAGTTGCTTTTGAAATAAACACAGAACAAATGAGTGCCTTGACAAAAGCATGCATTTTAATGCATTAAACTAACCTATACTCCTCAGTTCTCTACACTTCTACACTTCTCAACACTTGACAGGTTGTGTGCAAATCCTGTTGAATGAGAACACGTTTTCATTTCAAGTGAGGTCGTGATTAAAATCCCACATGGAGAGGTGCGATGGCCCCTATCAGGAAGAGTTAGTCATCAACGCAGCAGTAAAGGTGCAGGGTGAGATTAACTGGAAACACACAAGCCAGTGAAAGAAGTCAAATGTTACTCAGGGTGTTGAGGAGCCCTACAGTGATGGGCTAGTAATTTCTGCCTTAGCAGCCTATGCCGGTGGTCATAAAGAATTTAATTTAATAACCTGATGGTCTGAGTGATTGACAGTGTACATACGGTCAACCATGTGATAAACCTCATGCAGTAAATTCATATTCAGCGTGCTTGAATAGCAAAAGCGTTCAAACCTTACTGAAGATCTAGCTTTTGATGCGTCACTGAACTTAAGTTATTAGGATCTTTTCTCTTTCTTGTTTATGTACGTGAACAGCTGTTTGTCAGCTTTCAAGTTCTATTTTGCTGCTGCAAGCTTTCAAGCACTGTTAATTGAAAGTATTTAATTAGTTGGAGCAGTGTATAAAGCATATTTCCTCTCAAGTCTGCTTTTGTAGCACAACATAAAAACTCCTCTCTTTTAATATTGAAGACTTTCTTGCTTTGAGACAAGGCAGCTGCAGCATTGTTTCAGTCCTTTTCTTTATGGCGTCCCTTCTCTTTTAAATGCAATTTCATCAACCGCTTTATGAGAAATGGTGTCAGAGCATTTTGTGCTTCGCTTTAACAATTTCGCTTCAAGGAGGAAAAATTAAAATGAATTGAAATGAAGAAAAAATATTCAGCCATAAAACAATAAGAGACCAGACTAATTTGACTATTAAAGAAATTGCATTCAAAACTGCACACAGATATTGAATTAAAGCTTTCCCTGGCATCTTCTGAATAAAGATGGGTTGTTTGATATATCCATTTCAACAAATACTGATTGAAAGTTTTACCTATTCTGTAATGCTTTTGTTTCCAAGAAATAACCATTGACTGCTGAGTAAAACAGCATTCAATCCCAGCCTCCTTATTACAGCATAAAGCCTAATCACCTTTTGATTACCTTAAGAGAGAATAAAACATGTCAGGACAGAATAGTAATGAGGCAGCATGATGCAAAGCAGAGTCACTATTACCAAAATATTTTTTTTATAACAAATAACAATCATACCACATCACAAAGTGTTTTATCCCTCTTGTAGTGCTTTACCAACTTTTACAGTTTTGAACATCATATTTTTTATCCATTTATAGTTACAATTATCAGCATAGAACATCCACAATACACGTTAGTTCCTGTAGCTATATTCAGCCCTTTCTTTTCCAGCATCTCTTTTTTTCTTCTTTCTTGAAGTTAATATGACAAAAAATAGTTGCTTGTCATGTTTCAGAGGAAAAGAAAAGCACTAAGTCCACTGTCCTGAAGACTGACTCATGTTGCATAATGTACTGACTGTAACAAAGCACTGATACCCAAAACTCCTTCCATACTCAGGGTACCCACGGCTCCTTGAAAGCTGGAAAAGCATTAAATTCACTTTCAACAAATTTAAGGCCATAAAATTTTGTCAATATCATAACTAGTGCTGGAGGAAGATTCTTAAAAATCATTCGTGGAGGTCTTAAAATTTGGAGCGCGAACAGAGGAGATGCTTGAAACAGCAAACGTATTTTTGATTGGTTGATGCTTATTTTGGTAACTGATTTGCATGCTAACAGAGCCGCTAGAGCAGTATCGGATGTGCTGCGGTAGACATGAAGTAATGGGAATTGTAAATTTAACAGCAAGTGGCTTGAAAATAATCAATTCCAGGATTGGTTAAAACCAATACCGAGAAATTATTCCACTTCGGCGGAAGCCCACTGTAGCATTTGTAAGAAATGCTTTAAATTTGGTTCTGTGGATGTTAAGGCTGTGGAATCGCACATGCATGGGGAAAAGCACAAAAAAATATGTGTGAGCTCATCAGCGAAATCCTATTGCTCCCTATTGCTCCCAGGTAGACAACCCAGCTTTCAGTGTTACTACATACTGAAACTGTTAGCGTACAAGCATCAACTTCCACCCAGCAATCATTCAACATTCAATCAATCCGCAGCTCTGCGCCAACACTGAAAGCTGAGGTTATCTGGGGATTACTGACAATGGCGAATCATCACTCATACACTTCTAATGACAATATCAACTCAGTTTCTCCAACCTTCATATGTGGACAAGACAAGTCTGCCCACATCACCAGGTTTGGTTTGGGTCCATTCATTAAAAAAAAAACACTTACCAGGGTAGGAAACAAGGGTGTGTTTGTGGTCATGTTTGAGGAGAGTCTAAACAAAAGAACCAAGACCGAGGAAATGGACCTTCACATGTGGTATTGGTGAGATAAACAAGTTCAGTCATGGTACTTCGCACACATAAGCAATATTTTTGCTGTGTCCTATTATTGGGATTGTTTCTTTAAAATGGTTTATCCCTAAAGTTCCTTATGAAGTTTAATTAAATCTTAACTCTCACTGTGTTGGTTTACACAATGCTCTGCATTTTAATTAGTAGCATTTTAAGCACATGTTCTTTGTGTATGTTCTATATCCACAATAAATGTATTACATGTATTAAATGTATTTACAAAAGAAAATACATAAATGTACATTATAATAAAATAAACATGTCCAGAGGCATCCAAGTAGGCTTATGCTCTTGATTTTGTAGTTTTGATTTGTGGAGTTTTTAAACCATTTTTTTAAATAGTAAATTTGGGCTTAATTTTTCATGATTTTTGCCTTGCAAACACTTAAACGTCTTAAATTTCATGATCTTTAACCTGTAGATACCTTGATAAATGTTGAAAATCTCCTGACAGAAAGCTTCACCATATCAACAATTATGCATTTTTTCTTTGGTAAATGACAGAGTGTGTTTTTAATCCATTTATTATAAGTCTTTGTGTGATTTGCAGGCATCCACCATAAGTTCCTGTAAATTAGCTGTTACTACCGAAAAATCAGTAGTGCATTAATATAAACCAGTGATTTGAATTACAACCAGCTAACAACCATTACTATAAGAGCTGCGATTACAGAATATTACTCAACACCTTCGGACCAATCAGTCCAATCAGAACTGAGAATTGAACAGCACTGTGGTATGAACATGTACAGTCAGGTCCATAAGTATTTGTACAGTGATATAATTTTTGTAATTTTGCCTCTGTTACATCACCACAATGGATCTGAAATGAAGAAATCAAGATGTGATTGAAGTGTAGGTGTCACGATGTCCCCTTGAGTTAGCGCTGCAGTATTGCAGCGTGCTTGGAAAACCGAAGCGCAAGCCCATTTTGCAAGCCTGTTGCGTGAGTTCGAAGCGCGAGCCCGAGCTCTTAGTGAACGCACCATTTTGGTTCTTCAATGACTTTGACTTTGTTTACTTTGGACACGTGCTTTTGTTAGGGTTATGTTCTGTCTCCACCCCTGTTTTGTCATTGGTTGTTTTCTGAATGTGTGTCATGATTGTTTACAGCTGTCCTGTGTTTCTTGGTTATTTCATGACAGATTAACAAGATAAAAGGTCTGGAGTTGATTCCAAGTGTTGACTTTGCATTTGGTAGCTGTTCAAGGGAACTCTCAATATGCGGTCCAAAGAAGTGTCAGTGCAAGTAAAGGAGGCCATCATTAGGCTGAAAAACAAAACAAAACAGAGAGATAGCATAAACTTCAGGAGTGGTCAAATCGACAGTTAAAATAAGGAATGCACTGGGGAGCTCAGCAACAAAAGTGGATGAATGCAGAATTCTTTCTTTGTTCAAGAAAAACCCCTTCACAACATCTTGCCAAGTCAAGAACATGCTGGAGGTGGTAGTATTTTTTTTAATTATTTATAGAAAAAATGACTGTAATTCCTAAACAGTTAATGCAATATTTTTAAACCCCTTGAATTAAAACTGAAAGCCTAAACTTCAATCACACCTTGATTGCTTCATTTCAAATCCGTTGTGGTGGTGTACAGGGCCAAAATGACAAATTGTGTCACTGTCAAAATACTTATGGATCTGACTGTATATCATATTGCAACCTAATCCAAAGTTAGCAGGTACCTGCTCCTCAAACTATGGTAATTTCATGCTACAGTAAAATATCTCTATATAAATAGGCCAACTATAAAATAAGCCATCTATACGCCATCAGTGTGGTCCATAGCCCATATCTGACAGCGATGACTGCTGTATTAGGAAGTATTACACGCTGATCCTAGACAGCACTCAGTAGACTGGAACATACTTCATAAATACACATGCACTCCTAGTTATGGCAGCTCAGTCGATTTCTGTCCTAGTGGCCTTGTGTCTTCTTCCCTTCGATTCGCTCCCATTTCAGTGGTGCTGCTCTTCTTCAATCGTATATCTTTGTGACTCAATCTCCTTCATCCATACTCATGTGAAAATACACATCTCCTATATGGAGGAAGTCTATTTCCAAACCCATATCCTGTTCATCAAATCCAGGTCTGACTGCAAAGTGTGTTAAATATCAGTATTACGCTTCCAGCTCCCCATTCATGCCTAAACAGGAGGTGTTCCTGCACAAACAGACATTAGGCAAGACAGAAACATCTATTCTTCATGTGCTTGTCATTGTTCGTGGCTGACAGCTTTCATGTAATCTTAAGCAGTGCTGCAATGTTGGTGGTGAAGGCTTCGTTTGGCTTATCAATATACTTTTAATTTAATAAATGAATCCAAATCAAGCTGGTTGTAAAAACAGGCACACAAGAAGTATTGTATGTTCTAGGCTTGTGTTATACATAAGTCATGATGTTTCATGATGCCAAATTTAGGCTGAAGTTTTAATTCAATTCAATTTAATTTTTATTTACACAGTGCTTTTAACAATGAACATACAGGTATAGAGGCAACATAAGCAAGGGAATACTCCCTGAGACAACATGAGGAAGAAAGTTTGAATATACCATATCTTTAATGTATGTATAGACAATAATTTTGACACATATTACATTTAAATGCAGTAGATGGGGCAGTTTATGTGAAACATATTTTTGTAGAATAGCTCAGTCAAATGTATAAATGCTGCCCTAATTCTGTATAGCTTGACCTTTCAGAGATGGAAGGATGCACTTCTGTGTTACGTGGGTCTGATTAAGTATGCATACGACAAAACCATACATAATCAGAAATATTTTCTACTGTATTACTGAAATGTTCAATAAAATGACACAAGCATTTTCTCAGATCTTTATTGTTAGAGTGTAATGGTTGCCACTTTGAAATAATGTTATATAGTCGTTATATAGTTTTTAGATGTTTAATGACAGAAGTGAACAACAGCCCTTACATTTCCATTATAAATGAGCTATGAGCAAACATTTTAATCTGTTCTTTTGTCAGTGCATTCTCATCTGTGCTACTCAGACATACACAGATTAACATTAGGTTGGAAATATACTGGACTATTAATTTCTATATATAGCTTTAGGACTATGGCTTTCTCCTCCCAAATCATATTTTGCATCATCATAACATGGGCTCATTTATTCTTCACTCCTGTTTCATAAGTTTAAATATTCAAACCTGGGTTTCTAAAATGCTTTTCATATCAAAACTATAATTTTATACTGGAATATAAAGGATCTGGATAACCATTATCAATGCTAGTAACATATTCAGTTGACGGGTAGTCACTTCAAATGACTTCAAATTTCCTCCTGTAGAGCCTTTAAACACACACACACACACACACACACACACACACACACACACACACACACACACACACACACACACATATCAAGACCTACACTTGTTCTTCCAGTTAGTGATCACCATATTAATTCAGCATTATAAAATATTTATGACAGTGTGAAATATGATCTGATTCATGTATTATTTACTTAAGGTCTGAGGAGAGAGAGAGAGAGAGAGAGAGAGAGAGAGAGAGAGAGAGAGAGAGAGTGTGTACTTACATAGTGTTGCAAGAGTGTGATGAAACACTCTGATAAAATGTAACCTCTTATCCTTTCTCCCTCTCTTTCTTTCTCTGTCCTTCCATTTATATACATTTGTTTGCCAGTGTTTAACTTTCCTGCAAATACAACTATAACTTTCCAGCATGCTGGGTTTGAAGGACTTTAATTAACTGCACTTTCTTTAAAGCACCTTTCTTATCAAGTCTTCCTTAACACAACATGAAGGCTTTGTCTTTAGTTACACGCTACTATTAAATACAGTTGCATCATCTATTTTCGAACAGTCGTAGCATAGCTTCGTTTCAAGAATGAAACTGAAATGAGGTGAAAAATAAATTCAGCATAATAATAAAGAAATGGGAACATGTTAAATTTCATCCAATTCATGTAATATTCCTACTTGAGGTCCAGACAGGCGAGCGAGCCTTATTAAGCTCCTCCATTATCCAGTATACACTGATGTTTAATTTGAAAACTTATCTGAGAGTTTAGGCTTTTATTTCTGGATGCTGTTGTCGAGTAAGAAGCATTGGTATGGGGCAGTTGTGGGGGAATCTCTCCAGGTTTTACTTTACTGTCTTGGCTTGTCAATGGGCTACAGAGCAACAGTGTACTCTAGTGTTAGCAGGAGGAATTTAGCTTTAATGACACACGATTAACTATACATAACACTAGAATGTCTTTTAGACTCGCCAATGTCAGCTGTGTAACTTTTATCAAGAAAAACTAGCTTGTTTAATTAGACTACTGGAACACTGCAGGCTGTGAGCACAAAGGCCAAATAATATAATGCGAACAACACCATGTATGCACTATATGATTATGGCATTGGCATTTTATTTTCCTTTTATTGTAGATACTTATGTTGGGTGTTACCTGTCATCAGTTTGGTTACAATGATGGGGTTAAACCATCTATTATATCTACTGAAAACTCCACTTTGGCATATATTTCATGTTTTTTTGTTTCATAATAAGAAAGGATAAAAGATTTGATCTTTAATTTGCTCTGAAGCACTTTTAACATGAACAAGTCTAATGTGGCATTGAGTAGCTATAGTAATTGATTGACATTTCATGAGCTATGCGTAAGGGTCAAGGATGGATGATTTGAGCAGATTTGAGCAGCCCATAAATAATACATTGAGGAGCTGTCAGCTCCGAGTCACTAGGCTCTCACTCTGTGTGTGTGTGTGTGTGTGTGTGTGTGTGTGTGTGTGTGTGTGTGTGTGTGTGTGTGTGTGTGTGTGTGTGTGTATCAGGGAGGGTTTGGCTGTCATTCGCATGGCAGGCAACCTGCCACTATAAATGTTCTTACTCTGTGAGAACCTGTCATATCTAATGCATCAGGTCTACAGGAAAGCCGTGCTTTTATTCTCTCTTCTCTCCCCCCCCACTTCTCTTTTCTCTCTCATTAACACCCCCACTGACCTACATATAAACATTCCCTCATATTTCCTCTTTGTGCTGTGAGCTCGTGGAGCGCCAATAGCACCTTTCCACTTTAGCAGTAATTGACTGGCCTCTCCGACAGCTCCTCTGATCCGAGAGTGATTCGGGCCAATTCAAAGTGCTCATGATTTTTAGCACATACTCCCCATGCATACACAAAACACTGATGGATCAAAGTACATGGGAAATATTATGTTGACTATTATGGTGGATGAACTGTGCTGTAGCAGGGCAGGGAGCATGTACTGTGAACCTGACATGGCTGGTGGTACTAATACTTTGCCTTTTTTTTTGTTTTTTGTTTTTTTTTGGATAGAACTTAAGAACTACAGTAAAACAAGTTGCACAAGAAATTAACTCGCTGGCTAAAATCTGATCAATTTGCTTCAGGTTGTCATTTTAGGGCAGATGGTCAAGACTCTAATGGAGGATTAAATAGTTTCTGTTGTTTGACCCTTTTAGCTTTCACAGACTGTGTGTAATTATTTTCCATGATGTAATGCCATCCAGTGAGATGAAGGGACCCATGAGGTAAGGGTGAAGGTTATCCCCACCCAGCTGCTTCTCTTTCTTCAAAAACACGCTGAGTGAAATGATCCAGTACGAAACACACAACCCCATTAAATATCACTGTGTTCAACCAAACAACCTTAATTATCAAGGGCAACTGTTGTGTTTGTGCACGTGTGTATGCATGTGTATTTGTTTTTGTTAAGGTCTGGGTGACCAAGTGAGAAACCTGGATGCTGTAGGCTGGACCTAAGTGATCACAGTCAACTGAGCATTGTATATGAGTGTGATATCCCATTAAGGACAGTGTGGCAAACAGACTTAATGCTTGACTTATCTAATGCTGAGTGCCCTGCCTGGCTTGCTAATTAGCATACAGTGTGCTGGAATTCATGTGTGTAGGAGGGCCGTCCATTTTGACTCTCTTCAGCTGTGAATATGGTTGGAAACACGGGCTGTCAGCTTCATTTATTGCAGGACTGTCCATTTCCCAGCTTTCTAAAACATTTTTCAGGCTGCCCTGACAGAGGCTTTGGACTGACATTCAAACGCTTTTGTATTCACTCTAAGGTCCAATAGCGTTTCCTGACTTCTGATGATTTTTCTATTTAAATACTCAGCATGAAGACTTTTCACCGAAATTGATTTAATGCTTTTCTAGAGACCCTTCACATGAGATAAGTGCCACAAAATATGGCCTCCACTTCAGCTCTTTTCTGTCTCTGTGATAAAATATGCGGAACATAGGCGTTTTTTGTCCTTCCACAGAATTCTTTTTTTATTTGTATTTTTTTTAGAAATTTTCAGAGCAATTTCTGGAGAAAATGAAACAGACTAATTTTATTTAAAATATAAGTTCACTAGTAGCATGTGTGTGTTTCAGTCTTTGTATTTATGAAAGAGAATGAAAGGCAGAGAGACAGAGGGAGCAGCATGGTGCTACAGCTGTGTGTGTTTAGTAGTCTGCAACGCTTGCTGTCTCTCTCACATAAAGAAGCAGCGTGAGTGTGGTGGCTCATCGGGAAGATTATACCTTCCTCTCTCCTCATTACTCCTCTTTATTCTGCTTGAATAGACCAAACACAACAACCAAACAGACAAAATGGGCTCAGAAAAGGCACAGACACAAAATCACACTGCACTTTACAAGCTCTAGAAATCTATCATGAAAGCCTGTAATACCAATCTGCAGTTAAGTGCTTTAAACAATGGGGGAAGAAGTGTGTGTTGATCATTGTTACACTTATAGCGTAGGTTATCATATAAGTGCAGAAAAGTTGTGGGATTTATATAGTTCGACAAATGGATGGATGGATGGATAGATGGATGGATGGGTGTATGCATTGATGGATGGGTGGATAGATGGATGGATGAATGGATGGATGGATGGATAGATGGATGGATGGATGAATGGATATATGCCTGCATGTATTGATGGATGGATGGATGGATGGATGGATGGATGAATGGATATATGCCTGCATGTATTGATGGATGGATGGATGGATGGATGGATGCATGCATGCATTGATGGATGGATGGATGGATGGATGGATGCATGCATTGATGGATGGATGGATGGATGGATGGATGCATGCATTGATGGATGGATGGATGGATGCATGCATTGATGGATGGATGGATGGATGGATGGATGCATGCATTGATGGATGGATGCATGCATTGATGGATGGATGGATGGATGCATGCATTGATGGATGGATGGATGGATGGATGGATGCATGCATTGATGGATGGATGGATGGATGGATGGATGCATGCATTGATGGATGGATGGATGGATGCATGCATTGATGGATGGATGGATGGATGCATGCATTGATGGATGGATGGATGGATGGATGGATGCATGCATTGATGGATGGATGGATGGATGCATGCATGCATTGATGGATGGATGGATGGATGGATGGATGGATGAATGGATAGACTTGGATAGCCTTAGAAATATTTATTTTGTCCAGTCTGGCACCCAAATCTGCTATCACCAGTGTACTAAGTGTCTGATGTGGCTTTATGATTTTCTATTATAATCTGTCGGAGTGATGAAATCACCTGAAACTGCTGAGTAATTATTTTTAGGTTTGCTTCAGGCTGAGTATGGCGTCGTCGAGTAGTTCTGGAGTATAAATTGAGCAATGGGAGGCAATCTTCAGCTAGTTTATTGCTTTTCTAACTTCCATAATATTTTCCAAATGACCATCTAACTTAATTAAACTGTCACTTTTTTCTCTATATAAGGCATGTAGTGTAATAGGCCTCATTCTTATATGCACCTGTGGCTGTCTTGTCTATCACGATTTCCTTCTCCATTCTGCCTACCCGTAGGCTTGGTCATCCTGTTAGAGCCAGACTGTTTATAATGATGCTGCCTGTGCCATGCTGCCTGTGCGTAACTGTGTATAGGATGGAATAGTTTCTAAGGTCCTGACAGTCATCCGGTCCTCACAGAAATACAGTGTTTCATTTGAAATGCAAAAAGAACCAAAATATTTCCTTTTGGGTACTGAAGTTAAGGTTGGGGTTAAGCTTAGATGTGGACATAGCATTATAAGTAATAATTACAATAATCATTGTCTCTCTCTCTCTCTCTCTCTCTCTCTCTCTCTCTCTCTCTCTCTCTCTCTCTCTTTCTCTGTGTGTTTCTAAGGATGGTGGTGAAATAGGACCCAGTCTATCGCTATTCATTTCTATAATACTAACAGTATGCATAATATAGGCGTTATATAATCGTGCTATCTCTAATACAGATATTATATTCAGGAAGGATTACCTTCCTGGCCATTACACAGCCTTTCTCTACCTCTTTTTCATTCTCCTTTTGCAGTCCTAGGTCTTTAGCCCTCAGAGGAATAGCTCTCTACAGAAAAAAAAGAACAATGGAGAACATAGAGCTTATGGATGAGACGTTTAAATCCTTTACCCTGTATCCACAAGAGTGAAAGCCTTAAAATTTACTGCGCTCAATTACCGACCATGAAGAGCAAATTTGTTCATAGTTCTAAAGAAAGCAGAAGTGGAGACATAGCTTCATGTTTAATATCTGTCACCAGCACGGAGAAGAAGGAGGAGCATTCTGTCATCATGGCCTCCATTTCCCTCGGCATTATTGGGGTAATTGATTTTGCCGCAGTAACAAGATATCGACCCAGCGGAGAATCCTTCTTAGGCCAAGAGCTCAATGCAGAGATGAGGAGGGAGGGATGGAGGGAAATGTGACGAAAAGTCGATGGTTTACCAATGGCCCAGGCATTCCTTCCTGAGATCATTAGAGAGACTGTGAGAGAAAAATGTCTTTGCTTTGGCTTTCTTTTATGTCGGCCCCTATTGGAAAAAGCAAATTTTAATCATATGAAGTGATGTTACCTGCTATTAGAGATAACCTGCAATGCAACACCCCAATTCATCTGGATTTCAGTCATGTGCCAGGTAAGTTAGAGAGATGAATCAAGCATTGATCTATCAATATGAATGGAATGGAATGGAATGAATACAGCAACTGCTGTGAAAAGTTATAATTACTGTACATCATGCTATATGTCTTGTCCTTGTTGGATATTTATTCTGCTTTGCAAATGGTAAATGGTCTGCACTTATATAGCACCTTTTAACCTTAGCAGCTCTACAAAGCGCTTTACACTCTTTCTCATTCACCCATTCATGCACACACTCACACACCAATGGCAGCAGAGTTGTCATGCAAGGCGCCCGCCCTCTACCACCTGAGCCACAGCTGCCCCAATATTTTTGTCTCCACAGTATACAAGGATGTCAACTGTTCTTTTACGATCAGTTAAAAAAATCCTTATAATACTGTACTTGATAAGTGTGTGTAAACATGCTAAACTGGTCATATGTATGTCCCTATAAGGAAAGCAAAGTGAGTACATAATGGAGCAGTGAGGACCTTCATTAAATAACATTATTATTAGGTTTAGAGCACATCAGTGTCTACCTATAGTTTCAGTTTAGTGGTAGGTTTACAGTAGGATGTATGGCTGTAACGAGGTATGAGGACACTGAGGTCTGGACCTCAGTAGTTTCAGAAGATTTTTTTTTTCACCTCGCTGCACTACTACCTACAATTTGAGCTAATGTGGGAAATATGATATGTAAATGAGTGTTTAAAAAGGAAATTGGTAGTTTGTAAAAGGCAGACTACTGATAAGATTGCAGTTGGGTAGTTAAAGTTAGCTGATTGCAGTAACAGTACCCGATGTACTCTGCATTAGCTGCAGGGTACGTTGAATTTTTCATGGATGCTTTTTCGAGTTATCAGTGAGAAGAAGGAAAAGAAAAGGAGGTGCACATGCACAAAGAAAGAAAGAGATAACTGTAAACCTAAATATTTAACTAAAATTTTGAGTCAGAGTTTATGGAAAACAAGAAGATAACATAAACAAGATTATAAATTAGCAATTGGTGTAGTCCGAATTGTGCTATATTAAATATGAAATGGGACAAATTTCAACAAGGTGGACCGCACTAATATTTTGATCCTGGTTAATGCTCTGGTAGGAAGTAATGTAATAAAAGCATTTTCTTATGTATATGTAGTTCAGAATCTAAGGAATGATCAAGCAGATATAAATCTAAATGTTTGAGAAAAAGACTGACTAGGCTGGAATATATATATACATCCTCCACTGCTGTGATACCATTAACTGCATTGTGTGCTATCTTTTGAGAATCTGTCACCCCCATGGCACACTTCCAGTCCTAAATAACCTTCCCTGCTTCAGCTCCACTGTCACAACATCTACACCAAGAATGTCTAGATTCATTTATAATTTATAGGACTTCTGTATCCTAAGAGTAGTGTGTAAAAGAAAAGCTTTTATTTGCATGAATTACACATTTTAAATACACATATTGTGCTCTTGTAGCGTTTTCATTAGTTGTATAAAACCGTGCTAAGTAATTGGCCAATTACCAAGTAAATAATAAAATAAGTCAACACATTTTACCAAGTCTGACAGAATGTGCAGGGTAATAATGTACCTAATTATGTAGCTAACTTTAGACCTTATATCATTATACAACCATTTCTTTCATTCATATATCTTTAGTAACTGCATTATCTTGGTCAAGTTCGAGGTGCCTATCCTGGTAGCCTATCCTGGGAACACTTGGAAGAAGGCAGGAATACACTCATGATGGGACATTAGTCCATAGCAGGGCATCATGCACACACACATTCACACACTTGTTCGGTGAAAATGTGTACCTCCACAGAGACAGTAACCCCAGTTCAGCATCAAACCAGAGACTGTGGAGATGTTACCCACCACACTGTGTCACCGCACTGCCCTACAGTCTTATATATTTTTAAACCAGTTCACAGTTCGCAGTCTATGATAATATTTATAATGGGAATAAACATGGATCCTCAGTCATCAAGACTACACTGTAAATCGACACAATGATGTGTTCTACCATTTGCTATGTATGGATGAAATGAAGCAAGAACACTATGGATACATAAACCTGCCTTTTTCTACCAGCCTGTTTTCACACATGTGGCTTGTTATTACAATGGTTGGGTTGGTCCTGAATAAAACTATTCACATAGTTTGTTTAGTTTGTTGTGCAAACACTCTCTTTCAGATTTTTCATCAACCCATTGTTACTGTAGAAAATTGCTTCATTTGTAAAGCTACTGAGCCTTTTGTAGTGTATTCCATTATTTATTTCTCAGACAGTACTTGAATTATATAGCTGATCAAGGCTCTGGCTCTTTATTCTTAATTACAGGCTTCATAGAGTGGCCATTCAGCCAAAAAGGACTCAACACCAAACCAGCCACAACGGGCCTAATTGCATTAAACATTTTACCCCTTCCAAAAAGAAATCAATGCACTTGTCTGCACTATATTCGGTTCCAAATATCTGATACTATCCTGTGATCTGCCCATGATTTAAAAGGTCACTACATTCTGTAGAGGGGAAAATGTATGATTCATGCTTATAAGCTGGCCTCAAATACTTCTAACTGATTGGTGTGTCCACCTTAATTTGTGTGAGTTGCATAAATATAATTGCATTAAAATGTGAATTCATATAAAGAATTAAACAATCCTAGTTTTAAAATCCTCACAAATGACTGGGCAGCTTTTGCCTGGAAGGGGCGTCCCAAGAGTGTTATCCAATCACCATAACTCATGCTGCCATTCATTTTTTTTTTTTTTTTTTTGCTGTTTCTGCTCGGCTAACAAAACTGCATTTTACATGAATATGCAATTATCGTTGTTATGAATAGTTTGTTTTTAGAGCATCCTATGTGTAGGGGGAAACAATAAGCTAGGCACATTCAAAAGACCACCAATGAAAGTTTTTACTACTTATCGATCTGGGTCCCAAGACATTATCTGCTAAAGAGAGGATTTACTAAAGTCCTTCTAGAAATACCTTCTATAAAATGCTGAAAAGTTTCTTTTGCATCGTAACTATAGACATTGGTAATATTGTTTATTAGGTAGTCTCGTACAGTCTTTAAAAATATTTTGTAAGCAACTAAAACTACTTCTTCTGTGTTAATAATTTTTTTTTATTTGCACTTACTTTTAATGTACAGTGCCCTCCACTAATATTGGCAGTTGTCATGATTTCCCCTCAACAGCCTGTAGTGCAAGAGCACACACTTCCTGGTTGTCACTGCTTAACATGACACGTGTTTTTTTTTGGTTTCTGTCCTGTCTCCGCCCTTATTATGTTATTGGTTATTTCCTAATGTCTCCGCTGTTTTGTGTTATCCCCTTGATTACATTTAGTATTTAAACCCCTCGTGTGTCTTTGTTCAGGGCGAAGTATCGTTTCTGTGTTTTGCCACCAGTGCATTACAAAGCCTTCTTTATTGTTCTGGTTTTATGCTTTTGATCCTGTTTTGTCCTCATGTTTCTGGTTCTCATTTAAGTCCAGTTAATGCCCGTTTGCTGATCGCCTGACCGCCTCGCCTGTTTTGAGACCACGTTCTTTGCCCATCGATTTGGATTTGTCTGCCTGCCACTCTTTAATAAAAAGCTAAAACTGTACTTGCTTCTGTCTGATTATTCATTACATGACAGCACCCTTGGTAAATATGAGCAAAGAAGGCTGTGAAAAAAATTCTTTATTATTTAAACTTTGATCTTTTGTTTAAAAAATTCACAAAAATATTCTGCTCTCATGGATATCAAACAATTGCAAACAAAACAGGTTTATCAAAAAAGAATCTTTGTTAAATATGAGTGCTACAATTATTGGCACCCTTTTAGTCAATACTTTGTGCTACCTCTCTTTGCCAAGATAACAGCTCTGAGTCTTCTCCTATAATGCCTGATGAGGTTGGAGAATACATGGCAAGGGATCTGAGATCATTCCTCCATACAGAATCTCTCCAGATCCTTCAAATTTTGAAGTCCACGCTGGTGGACTCTCCTCTTCAGTTCACCACACAGGTCTTCTATGGGTTTCAAGTCAGGGGACTGGGATAGTCATGGCAGGACCTTCATTTTGTTGTCAGTAAACCATTTTTGTGTTGATTTTGATGTATGTTTTGGATCATGGTCCTGCTGGAAGAACCAACCACGGCCCATTTTATGCTTTTTTGGCAGAGGCAGTCAAGTTTTCATTTAATATCTATTTGATAGAGTCCATGATGTCATGTATCTTAACAAAATGTCCAGGTCCTCTAGCAAAAAAACAGCCCAAAAACATTAAAGAGCCACCATCATTTTTAACCATGGGCATGAAGTACTTTTCCATATTGCTACCTCTCTGCGTGCACCAAAACCACCTCTGGTGTTTATTGCCAAAAAACCTCTATTTTGGTTTCATCTGAACCTAGAACCCAATCCCATTTGAAGTTCCAGTAGTGTCTGGCAAACTAAAGACACTTGAGTTTCTTTCTGGATGAGAGTAGAGGCTTTTTTTGTTGAAACCCTTCCAAACAACTTTCTGACCCCAAGCCGCAACTAACTTCTGCAATTCTCCAGCTGTGGATATTTTTTGGCCACTCGAACCATTCTCTTCACAGTGCGTTGAGACAATATATACATGCGTCCAATTCCAGATTGATTCATAACATTTCCATTTGACTGGAGCTTCTTAATTATTGCCCTGATGGTGGAAATGGACATTTTCAATGCTTGTGCTATTTTCTTATAGCTACTTCCCATTTTGTGAAGCTCAACAACCTTTTGCCGCACATCACAGCTATATTCCTTGGTCTTACCCATTGTTATGTATGACTAAGGGGATTTGGCCTATGTGTCACTTCATATTTATAACCTGTGAAACAGGAAGTCAGGGTTGAACAATTTCCTTATCTTAGTCACCCAGGTGTACAAAAACAAATTTAAAATATCAGTGGGAATATACTTCAAATATATTTTTTCTCATATGAATTCATAGGGGTGCCAATAATTGTTGCACACCTATATTTAACAAAGATATATTTTTTTGATAAACCTCTGTTGTGTTTGCAATTGTTTGATATGCAATTGTTTGATTGTTTGAGTATTTTTGTGTTTTTTTTTTTTTTTTTTTAAGATCAAATGGTTAAACAATAAAGATAATTTTCACAGCCATCTTGCTCATATTTACCAAGGGTGCCAATATTAATGGTGGGCCCTGTATATATTTTTAAACAATTTATTATTATTAGTTGTTTATATTTATATTATTATTAGGTGTTTATTAGGTGTTTATACACTTTGATATACTAGATGTATGCAAATAAAGGTCTTCGTCTTCTTCCTCTTCTTCTTCTTCTTCTTCTTCTTCTTCTTCTTCTTCTTCTTATTATTATTATTATTATTATTACACTAATACCCTGGTTAGAAAAAAGCAGTTAATGAAGACAAATTAATGAATGAATTATTACAAGGCTGGCTGAGTATATATTCTGCCGTACTTATTCACACCTTGTTGTCTGTAATATTAATTACAATTAGATTAAAGTTAGAGAAGTTAGAGCTTGGAAAACAAGTTTCCAAGCTTATCCACTGCTTTAAAAAAAAAAAAAAAAAAAAAAAAAAAAGTCTTTAGCTCCTCTACCTGTTAATTTTGTTGAATAGCTGTCAGAGATATTTTACATTACCTATCATATCAGTAGCTGTCTTTTAGTTAGCATGATAGTCATTCAGAAATATTGTACAGCATTGGAGACATTTAGAGACACATTACCAATGACAGAGGTTTAACGTCCCAACAGTTATGCATTCTGCAGTTCTTGTAGCTGGCTTAGACCTCTATAAATTGGTTGTCTGAGAGTCAGACATTTCTGTCAGCTTCCTGGGAGTGAGTTAGACCCGTCTGTCCATCTGACACTTATTTTACTGAGATAATAACATTCAAGTTGACATTTCTCCCTGCAATCAGGTCAATAACAACATAACCAGATTACCTAATATTAGCAACAATTTTGAATTAAAAGGGGGGGGGGGACAGCTGGAAAATGTTTAGTTAATTAGCTATCATTAGCTAGAATGGTGCGAATAAAGATAGACATGCAATTTCCTTCGTTCCCAGAAATGTTCTAGCAGGCCTTATAGGTTATCTTCTGTGTGAATATGATTAACTGTAAACAAACAGCGGATTTAGCAGTATTCAGGAACATCCGCTCGATAGCTCTGTGTTCTAATAAGATAGAAAATCCATTTGGATGGCACAATTTTGTGCCATTGTGTTGCTAATATCCAGTGATCCAAAGAATACTCAAAGGAATAATGGAGTGTAACCAGGGGTCTACCAGGGGTCTACCAGGGGTGACTACTGTTCTGATACTTAATATTTACTGTTCTGATACTAAATTATTACACAATGGTGCTGGAGATTACCATCAACTGTACCATCATATATATATATATATATATATATATATATATATATATATATATATATATATATATATATATATATATATATATATATATATATATATATATATAATGAGAGAGTGAGCGAGTGGGCGAGAGAGAGAGAGAGAGAGAGATTAGACAAAAAAGTCATTGGACCAGGTTGTTTTTACTTTCATGTGGGCAATCATATAAAAAACATTACTAATTTGTTTATATATGGAAAATAGAGCCAACTACATTTGTTAGAAAATTTGCAGGATGGTGCAAATAATAACATAATACAGCAAATGCAAGAGCAGGTGGGATTAGTCAAGAGTGGCTGTGGTAGTGGGTGGGATTAGTCAAGAGTGGCTATGGTAGTGGGTGGGATTAGTCAAGAGTAGCCATGGTAGTGGGTGGGATTGTTCAAGAGTGGCTGCGGGAGTGGGTAGGACTGATTAAACTTTCTGTTTAAGTGGGTGGGATTGGTAAAAAATTTGCAGGAGCCTGTGGTCCAGACTGTCTGTAGGAGCAGGTAGGATTGGTTAAGAGAGTCTGAGGGAATGTGTGGGATTGGTCAAGAGTTTCTCTGGGAGTGAGTAGGATTGGTAAAGAACATCTGAAAGAGTGCGCAGGATCAGTTGGAACTCCTCCTAGAGCTGTTGGGATGGGTTTTATTTTGCGTTTGGAAATGGACTAATTTTAATTACCATGGAACTGTTGGCTCATTTTGGCCTGCAAACCTGGAAAACCCTGGATGTACCCTGGTACATCCGCTCACCTATTACTGTGTAGAGAGAAGCAGGAGAATAGACAGTGCTGTCTGATGATAGCTTATAGTGTCATCATTACTGTCAGAATGCACATAAGCATCCGCAGTTCCGCCCAGCAGAGCTTCAAGTCAGCAGAGGGGAGTTTACAAACAAGCACCCCTCACTGACTGCTTCTTCATGCCGTTTAATTAGAGCTCTTCCCACCCACCCACTGATGCTTTATTTCATATTGTAGCCAAGGGGGTACTGTTCCAAAATAGCTACAGTGATTAATATTCCACTTTATTTTTAACCAAGACAGGCTTGTTTTAGGTGAGGAAGAATAAATGATTTAACAAATTAAATAAATCTGACTTTTTGTGGTTTAATTAATTTTGACTAAAATGAAACATTTCAAGCCAGCAAAAAGTGTTTTAGATAGATAGATAGATAGATAGATAGATAGATAGATAGATACTGGTCCCAACAGTTATGCAACAGTTATGAAGAAGGCAAGCCGACATCTATCTATCTGTCTGTCTGTCTGTCTGTCTGTCTGTCTGTCTGTCTAGATAGATAGATAGATAGATAGATAGATAGATATAGATATACTGTATATTACTTTATACTAATGAAGCACAATTTATCAAGTATTTTGAGAATAGATATCAGATAGATAGATAGATAGATAGATAGATAGATAGATAGATAGATAGAAAATGGGCAAGTGTAAGGATCTGAGTAAATTTGACAAGGGCAAATTTTTTGGATAGCTAGATGACTGGGTCAGAGTATCTCCAAAATGGCAGGTCTTATGGGGTGTTCCTGGTAAGCAGTGGTTAGTACCTAACAAAAGTGGTCCAAGGAAGAACAACCGGTGAACCAGTGACAGGGTCATGGGTGCCCAAGGCTCACTTATGCACAAGGGGAGCGAAGGCTAGCCCATCTGGTCTGATCCCACAGAAGAACTACTGTCGCACCTATCGCTGAAAAAGTTCATGCTGGCTATGATAGAAAGGTGTCAGAATACACAAGGCATTTGCATATGGAGCTGTGTAGTCAGCATACTTATCAGAGTGTCTATGCTGACCCCTGTCCACAGCCGAAAGCACCTACAAAGGGCACGTGATTGCCAGAGTCATATCACCCTGCAGCTCTTGCCTGGTTTCCCACTGAAGCTAAGCAGGGTTGAGTCTGGCCAGTACCTGGGTGGGAGAGCTTCTTGGGAAAACTAAGGTTTCTGCTGGAAGTGGTATTAGTGAGGCCAGCAGGGGGTGCTCACCCTGTGGTCAGTGTGGGGCCTAATGTCTCAGAATAAGGATGGGGACACTATACTGTAAAAACAGCACTTTTCTTCAGATGAGATGTTAAACCAAGGTTCTGACTCTCTGTGGTTCCGGGACACTTCTTGTAAAGAGTAGGAGTATAACCTTGGTGTCCTGGTGAAATTCCCCCATTTGCCCTTCTCTATCATGGCCCTGTAATAATCTCCTTCTCTGAATTGGCTACATCACTCTCCTCTCCACTAATAGCTGGTGTGTGGTGGAGGTTCTGGTGCACTATGGCTGTCATCGCATCATCCAGGTGGATGCTACACACTAGTGGTGGTTGAGGAGATTTCCCCCATACCAATGTAAAATCTATATAAATGTAACTGTAACTAACTAACACATGAGCATCAGAACTGGACCGTGAAGCAATGGAAGAAGTGACCTGGTCTGAAGAATCATGTTTTCTTTTGCATCATGAGGACAGCTGGCTGTGTGCGCGTTGGTTACCTGGGGAAGAGCTGGCACCAGGCTGCACTATGAGAAGAAGGCAAGCCTACATCTATCTATCTATCTATCTATCTGTCTGTCTGTCTGTCTGTCTCTCTAGATAGATAGATAGATAGATCGATAGATAGATATACTGTATATTGCTTTATACTAATGAAGCACAATTTCTCAAGTATTTTCCAGCCCTGATTTTGTTTCACATTCTACTCTTTTTTGACTACAATAAACCTTTATGTTCCTAATAAAGTGCTCAGTGAGTATATTTAAACCGCTCACGCAAAGCTACATTAAAAGGGATACAACAGCTCATTGCTAATTTTGCGAAAGCATTTTTCTACCACCAGGTGGGAACGTTGCGCCACAAAAAAATATTTAGTTGTCTTCAGACATTGCCTGTTGGGCCTTTTAAAAATTGTTTAATTCAACTTCTGTTCTTTTTATATTTCATTCGATTTAATTTCGCTTCGTTTCAGTAATCGAAATCCAAACATTCCATATGAAGTCGGATTAGAAATTTATTAATATATGTTCAGAAACGTGTGACTCATGGACGGCTTCAAACACGATCAGCCAGTCACGGTGACGTCATCGCCCCGCTTGATTCAGCAGGGCTGGCGCAGCTCGCGCGTTCCCGGGTTCCCGGGGTTTATATATACACACCGGCAAGCTCGAAGTGTACAGACCTCTAGGAAGATGGCATGTGAAGATCTGTGCGGGAAATAATGCGTGTACATTTGTCGTTTGTTCTTCTCTTAGTCGTGTTTTGTTGACTTGAGCTTGTTTTCTCTCAGTGTCGCTCCAGTTTGAGTCAGAAGAGTTCGGTACGAACTTTGTTAGCCACTTTCCCAGATAGTAATCAGTCTGACTCTGTTCCAGTCTAATCATGCCGCCGGTAGAGACCGAGCACGGGCAGATTAAAGCCCGGATACGGGAGCTCGTCGACACCAATCGCGTTGTGATTTTCAGCAAAAGCTACTGTCCCTTCTGTAAAAAGGTAAGTTTGTTTGTGTGTGTGTATTAGCGTGTTCGCTCGCTGTCTGAGAAGAGCTCGTGCCGCTAGCTTGGCCCGGCTAACTGACACTAATTAGCTTGTAAGAATAAGAAATGGCGCCGCAGCAGTGGAGGGATACAGAAAGTTCGAGTTAAACTCCACGGCGTATTAGCTAGCTTGTCATGTAAAAATGCCGCTAGTTTACCCATTTCGTACCCGTTATTAATCTTTCTTACTTATTTATAAAAGCGTTGAAAATAGTAGTGTAGTTAGGTAGCAGGCTTTAAGATCTTATTGTGTGTGTGTGTGTGTGTGTGTGTGTGTGTGTGGACACGGTTTAAAGTGACCCTGTACCCGGAAATGTGTTTGAGTCTAAATGACGGGTCTTCTGCTTCTATAACCCAGTCTCCTTTCATGAGGTACTGCAGTTATAAATCCTCGATAGCTGTGATCAATGGTATTACAGTAGTATAAAGCAGTGTGTAAACTGAGCTCCATTATTAGTAGTGTAGAGGTCGTGGTGGTTGCAGTCTACCTGTAAAGACTCCCTGAGCCACCCCATCTGTCTGTCTTCATTTATGTTTGTGTCTAAACTCGGTTTGGAAATGTCCTTATCAGTCGTGTGCCAATATTATTTCATTTCTGGTTTACCATTGTTTGAAGTGGTCATATTGTTTTGCAAGGTAAACACCTGACTGAGTTTAATTAAAGCCCTGCACTATTCACTGTCCAAACACCCCCCCCCATTCTTGTGAATCATTTTCTATGCCGCTTATTCTACAGGGTTGTGGTGAACCTGGGGCCTATCCCAGGGAGCATGGGGTACAGGGTGGGGTATGCCTGGAACAGGGTGCTAATCCATCGCAGGGCACACTCACAGACATATTCATGCACTATGGACAATCAGCCTAGCATGCATGTCTTTGGACTGGGGGAGGAAACCACCGCAGCATGGGGAGAACATGCAAACACACACAGAGCATGGTTGGGAATCAAACCCCCAACCCTGGCGGTGTGAGGCGAACTTGCTAACCGCTAAGTCAGCATGTGCCGTTTTTTTATTTATTAGAGAATTTTTACCGCAGTGCTTACCACAACTAATACAACTTTCTTTAGCACTTTAGTTCATTCTTTTGACTGATTATGGCCATACCTCTCCTGAGCTAGGTTAGTGACCTGTATAAACCTTTGGCTGATTCTGATAGTGGTTGACTGTGTTGTTTCGGTTTACTTCAGGTGAAGGCGCTCTTTGAGGAGCTGAATGTGACATGTGAAGTCTTGGAGCTGGATCTGATTGGTAAGCATGACTCTACTTTCTCAGAATTGCCTGGCGCAATATGTATTGCAACATTAAATAGCATACGAACGCAATCGCAAACAAATGACTTTGCAGGAACACCAGATTATAAAGGCAAATGGAAAAGATAAGATCTTCATATTACATTGTCTGCGAACACGGCGTACACAGGGCTTAAGTGCTGACAGGTTTTATTTTTATAAACCACACAGCATGTATTTTAACAAGGATATTCGTTTTATATTCTAGTTGAAATACATTCAACAACTAGAAAATACATTCTGCAATTAAACAAAGGAAAGGGGAGAAAAAAGCTTTACACTTTATTGAAATTTTTTTTTTTTTTTTTTTTTTTTTTTTTTTAAATAATTATTTATTTTTATTTTTCCTTTCTCCTTAAAACAAGTTTTCATTTGGCATGTATGTTTACATGTAATGCACTTCACGGTGTGGTGACACACCTCGACGCTGTACCTATAGCACACACTTCCCAATCCAGACGCCTGCTGCACCACACACATCGGATCAACTAAGGAATGATCTAATTTTACTAGGCAGATTAGTTATTGAGTATGCGTGACCGGTTGTCTTTTCTGAATCAGGTATGTGGAAACTGACAAAACCGAGCAAAATAAAGTCTACCGCAAAGATGGCCTGCAACTCTCCTGTTTACGACACATCTCTTATGAATATCTCTTGCGTGTAATGCAAGGACAGAACTCTAAACCCGTAGCTGAACGTTCAATAATGATGACTTTTTGTAAAGGGTGCAAGACTATGTGCTATATTAAACTTTTCTAGAGGATAATGATCATTCAGCTATTGGTTACTTAGTCTGTATTAATGCAGTTAACTAGCTTTGTCATACATGTTGCGTTACATTAGCTAAAACTTCTTGTGGGGTGGGAGAGACAGACTTTGACTTGTTTGTCAGGTTTTTTTATGACTGTGCTGAGGTGCATCTTGTTCAATTAATCAATCAGTGACAGCTTTGACAAGGCATTGTCATATTGTATTGTATACTCGGACACAACTCAATACTGTTTTCCACAGTCAGATCTAGACGGATCGTTTTGAAATCTGCTTCCATGGAGTTGTGGTTTTGTCCTAATCACGGTGAATCTTATGCTGCTGCGTCTGTGAAATGCCTAGAAGATATCACGCCTAGACATTTATGATAATTACAGCTTTCAACGTCGACATGTACGCATATTGCCGAATGCTGAAGAGGTTTCTGGAGTTAAACTAGCGATATGTAATGCGTAGTATTCTGTAGCACAGCATAGTCCCGGCCTCAGCCTGAGCAGGAGGTAAGATTCTTCTTTTATGATATGTGGGTAGAGGAACAAATATGTTGCCAAACATATCATAAAGTTTCAGTTTGTGGTAAAAATGGAAGATCTTTACAAATAGTTATTGGTGGCTATATTAAGCAATAAAACAGGGAAATGTTTCATTTTTTTAACCATTTGATTTGCACAGTATATCTAACATTTGTTGATTTGCATAAGAATCCAGCACTTCCAGTCAATATTTGTAGCCACAGTGGAAGCCAAGGGGGGTTCTGTGTGTCTTCTGGGATGTGTCTTTAACAGCTGTACATATCTAGATGCATTCATCTTGGCAAAAAAAAAGAAACTCTTGCTAAAGATTCTCACCCAGATTGAGGTCTGGGCTTGGGCAGAGCAGTATATGCTGAGATTTTAAACAACTTCAGTGTAGCTTTTGTA
Organism: Ictalurus punctatus; assembly: GCF_001660625.3. Taxonomy (NCBI): domain Eukaryota; kingdom Metazoa; phylum Chordata; class Actinopteri; order Siluriformes; family Ictaluridae; genus Ictalurus; species Ictalurus punctatus. Next base: position 11,001,496 of record NC_030426.2, on the reverse strand, counting down.
ATATGATTAGGGTCATTGTCTTGTTCAACCCTGAATCTCCACCATAAGCCACGTTTCCACCGAAATTACCCAGATCAGTTAGTCCCAAGAACTTTTTTTTTTTTTGTTCTTTTTTTCAAGGGACCGTTTGACTCCTCCAGACCTCTTGTTTTCTGTGTTTCCATTGTGCTGTAAAGTACCATGAAGATTAGGCAAATTAGTCTGGTGTCGTATGACTGCGTGTGACAAGCCCTTGGTGTGGAAATGATGCCTCAAAGTATGCTACAATCAAATTGGTTGACACAAAATAAGCTGATTTTAATGATGTAAAATGTTTGCTCGGCTCATAACATGTAGGAGGCTCTATCTTTGGATAAAGTTTTGTTTTTAAAACACTGTATTTTCTGAGATCTGATAAACAACACTGCAGCAACAGCAAGCATGGAGGAGATTCAAGCTATGCTGCTGTTGATTGACGTATTGCTTTGCTGAAGAGGTCATTGAGAAAATGCTGGAAAAGAGACGAGCAGTGGTAGTGAAGTGAGTTCATAATGCTACATTTAAAGTAAGCAAACAGATTTTATCAGCTATTGCTGAGCTGACTGAGACGAACATGTGCAAGAGCTTCTCTCTGCACTGTTATCCTGTGTGAACAACACCCAGCTTGCTTAACAGGCTTGATATTTTTAAGTGTACTTTTGTCCTAATCACGGTGAATCTTATGCTGCTGCGTCTGTGAAATGCCTAGAAGATATCACGCCTAGATAGTATTCCATTTACGATAATTACAGCTTTCAACGTCTACATGTACGCGTATTGCCGAATGCTGAAGAGGTTTCTGGAGTTAAACTAAAAAGTACCACCTCTCAAGTAGGGACTTTCTGAGGGGGGGGGGGATATTTTACCCGGAACTTAATTTAGACCCTGGTCCTGGCAGTGGAAAGAGAGTACCTCAAAGTCCCTAGTTCCTGGGGAAAGTTCCTGCTGTGGAAACGCGGCTTAAGTCTCAAGTGAGAGAGGACCCGTTTCCCAGTCCCCGCTGAAGAATAGTATTCCCACAATGTGATTCTACCAAGTTCAGTTTTAGTCTAATCAGACCAGAGAACCTCATATTTCATACTTTTTTTTTTTTTTTTTTTTTTCTTCTTTTTCTTCTCTCTAATCTAGTAGAGTGTCTGGGCTATGGTTGTCCTGAACAGATTTTCCCATATAATATGATATCTCTACGTCCTTCAGTGTTATGCTCAGCCTCTTGGTTGCTTCGGTGACTGTTTTTTTCCTACACAGTCACTGGTTTTTGGTGGATGGCCTCCTGTGCACTGCTGTGCATTAAATAAGATTACTAAATATGCTGGTCTTATTTCTGTGTATGAGGCCATCCCAGGAAACTGCCTTGTGCTGTTTACTCTTCCTAACATTGTTTAGCTTTGTTCTAATGTGATTTTAGGCTGCTTTCTACTTCCATTTCGGTAATGGATGTAATTATTGCGTCAAGTTTGTTTGGCTCCCTCTTGTAATTGATTTCTTGCTTTTTCCTCTTCTGCTGATGTGTGTGTGGTATTTTGTACGTTATTTGGAAACACTTGCACTACAGCACAGGGATGTGTTCCTCTTATGTAACACCATGTGCTCACATTGTATTGAAATGTAACACTGCAGATGTTTAAATATGGTTTGTGTAATTGGTGCTCAGTATCCACAAACCTGACAGCAGTTTTTATAAATGTACTACAGTTTGTAATTCCAGTGCTAGTGTGACTATGGTTAACCGTGTATAAAGGAGTGTCAGATCTGAGAATAGCTACTACAGCCACTTTGCAAAACTTGCTGAGTCATTCACCACTACTCTGCCTGGCGGTGCTTATCTGTTCCTGTCTCTCCTTGAGCCTTTAAACTCTCAAATCATTTAATTTCTCCCCTCCTGACTCTCTGTGATCCTGTTTTCAGTTCTTGTGTCTTGCTCATCTGCGCTTTTCCTTTATTTTCCCACACAAAGGCATGTGATGCAGTGTAAATATCATTCAAGCAAGGTAGTGTCAATGAAATAGTTTGCCTCATATGCTATATATTTTTACTATTTAATTGGTTATTTGCCAGCTTAAAGTCACACTGATAATTTTGTGTCTTCCTGACTTCACGAACTTGCGAAACTAAGAGTATTATAATGTACGATTCACCCAAGGCTCCTTGGTTGCATTGTGTAAACTTGCAGCTTATTAAGCTGCCAGCCTATGGTTCAGCAGTGTCTTTTTCCTATCTTAACCTCATCCTTCCAGAGGGGTGCAAATAAAAGATCTCTTGCATATGTATGACAGGTTTTTATCAAACAACAAGGAAAGATAAAGGGAAGATGAAACATGCAGTCACTAGAAGCTTTACCCAGAGTTGGCATGTTACAATAGCGCTTCATGTTCCATGTGAAACAAGAGCAACCGTATTACTCTGCACGTCTGGTGTGTTTTTCAGAGAATGGCTCCAGCTACCAGGATGTGCTGACTGAGATGACTGGACAGAAAACGGTCCCCAATGTCTTTGTCAACAAGACACATGTCGGAGGCTGCGACAAGACCATGCAGGTAATCGCTCCTAACAAAAACCAACACTTACCTTGGAGTGATGCTATGGTTATTTTGTGCTGGTTCTGTAGGATGTAATGCAGAAGTTCTCGGTTGCTTTTTATTTGAAATGAGTTATGCTTTTATTGCATATGAACTCAAGGGAATTCAAGTGAAAATTGAGTGTTCTGGCTCTATATACGGCATCTGTTTTGAATGTGAAACATCTTGAGCATTCTGTTTTAGCATGTCATTTCAACGCTTCAGTAATCTGACTAGAGATGGTAAATTAAATGTAAAAAATATATTTTTCAAAGCTATTATGAAAGTCTGTGAAAACTTTGCTTTTTCAAACTGCTTTTTGGTACATAATTTGCATAAATGTACATGATTGGCCACTTCAAGCCAAAATATGGAATCCACAACGGTTCAGTTGTTCATACTTTAATTGTCCCTGCTACAGTATTTTCCAAGCACCAGGTTTGATCTGCTGAAATGCTTTACTGAGTCCACATCCAGACTTAAAATGCCAGTTGAAGACCCCATAATTTGACGGTGCAGGGAATAACTCTTTTTGAAGCTTTAACACAACTTTTGAAGCTTTCCAAAGTTCCAGATTAACTCGCAAGTTGTGCATAATTAAACTGACTGCTTCCCAACAGAGAGCCAAACCTCAACTTTCTCATTCATTAATCGTAACTGTGCATCAGTTAGTTAAATTATGCAGCCTCATTTGTCACTGTTCACTTAACCATGTTCAGTAACAACCCTTTTCGTATTCAGTGTGAAAATCTGGGTTGTAGGTTGAATAACTTGGTTTTAAATGGACTCCAGATAAAAAGATTAGATTGTAAAATAGCCTCAGTGCATTTAGTAGGACTTGGGCAGGCAGTAGACAGTAGTGGTCATTTGTATTCTGTCTTACCTGCACATTAATATCTACAAATCTGACAAGACGGTACCCCCCCCCCCCCCCCCCCCCCCTTTCTGTTATCTTGGTCGTAGTTCCAACAGCTTAATCAGCCAACAGTGCAGATATGTGCCCTTTCATTATGATGCTTTAAAGTAATAGGGAACAAAAGTCCTTTGTAATTGAAATGAATGATGCATGAGTACCCTTATTGTGATTACCTCTTATCGCTGTTTTTTGTGCCTATGATAATTATTTCTCTGTATCATGGTAACAGGCATATAAAGATGGCCACCTACAGCAGCTGCTGGGAGCGGAGAGCACGGCGTATGACTATGACCTCATTGTGATAGGGGGTGGCTCTGGAGGTCTGGCTTGCTCAAAGGTGACTGATTCAAATGATCATTTTTGATAATGACAATGCAGAGTGAGCAGTGTCTATTAATATTTTAAAGAGCAAGAAGTAGCTGTAAATATCAGGGTTTCCGCAGGTCCTTAAGTCTCAATGTCTTAAATTCCTTCATGTAAAAATAAGGCCTTAATAAAATGTCTTATATTCATGTTTCATAGGTTTTAAAAATGCAACCCAACCGACACTAAAGATTTAGATTTTATTTTGGCTCGTTGCTTTTGGGACGGTAAAGCCGTGTGACTGATTAGTCTTTTAGAGCGACTTGGTTCGCAGTAAGCGCCGCTCCACACTAACTTCATCTCTGTCCGTGCTGTGAGTTTGAGTCACTTATAACCTACATTTAGACACATGTGCCAGATTCACTTTGGTTTTAGTGTAACCTCGAACATTTTTGGTGGCCAGAGGTTTACAGCATTTTACCTAATTGGTAATGAGAGGTGAGGTTTAAAAAAAAAAACCTGATGAATTTCCTTTCTTAAGTACAATAACAGGTTTGTTTAGTTTATACTTTATCATGTATACCCTACTAATATACGTTCACATCATGATTTGGACTCCTTCTGTTGTGTTCTATAGGAAGCAGCTGCCTTGGGGAAGAGGGTCATGGTTTTAGATTATGTTGTTCCCACACCTTTGGGCACAACTTGGGGTAAGTAATGTTGGATATTGTATGATATGAGAGACAAAATACTAAACATAACATGTAGTATTTTTTGGCTTTAAGCATAACAGTGCCTGACTATCGTGTCTAGGTCTGGGTGGCACATGTGTGAACGTGGGTTGTATTCCTAAGAAGCTGATGCATCAGACTGCCCTGCTGCACACTGCTCTGGAGGATGCCCGAAAATTTGGTTGGGAGTTCAGTGAGGCAGGTGAGAACCGCTGTCGTACCTGTGGTGCTGTGTGCTATGTGGCTTAGCTACGTTTTTCTCAGAACAGGGACGAAGTACAAATAGATTTAAAATTTTTTGGTCATCCCCCTCAGTGCATAACTGATCACTGTTGTGGGAAGGCTTAGGGATGAACAAACTAGGATCATAGTATTAAAATGTTGATTACATTTATTAAACTTAAAATGAATTATTTTACAGTATCTGTAGTATTCTGTTCAAATTGGTGAAGTACATTGTGTTGTGCTGTTTACAAGCCGAATGCTCAGCTGTAGTTTCCAAAGCAGTTAGTTGTGATGAAAGTTCCACTGTAAATAGGAACTGTGTTAGTTATGTGGGTTTATGCTGTAATGATTTCTGCATTGTGTTGACTCACGTTTGGGCTTAGATTTTGTCTTGAGCACCTTTTGGTGAAGAGTTTTACTGCCTTGAATAAAATGTGCTGAATTATTTAGCGGTCAATAAATCTGTCCCTTTCTTCCATGCAGTAAGTCATAACTGGGAAACAATGAAGACTGCCGTGAATAACTACATCGGCTCTTTGAACTGGGGCTACAGAGTGTCTTTACGTGACAAGAGCGTTGAATATACGAATGCTTATGCAGAGTTTGTGGAGCCACACAAAATCAAGGTTGGTGTCTTGTTGATTTAAATTCTCAGATGTGTTTCTAATGTAGCTGCTAAAACAGTGATTGTGTTAAATCGATCGGACTAATTCTGTCCTGCTTCTGTACTATGTAAACTGGCTAGTGGCCTCCTGTTGTAGGTTTTGCTTAAGGATTAAGACTTTTACTAATATCAGCAGCTTTTTCATGATGCTCATGAAGCTCTGATCTTTCCCTTCAGGCGACAAACAAGCGAGGCAAAGAGACGTTCTACACTGCAGCCAAGTTTGTGCTGGCAACAGGAGAGCGGCCGCGCTACCTGGGCATCCCTGGAGACAAAGAATACTGCATCACCAGGTGAGTGTGTTATTGAAGACCAGAAACGCACAGGAAAGATCTCACACGCACATAAGCTGTTGTCTCATGAGAGCCTAGCTTAATGCAAAACATCTCAACATGGAGCTTAGTTAAACTGCGCTGGCCTCGGAGATGGATACGGGAGCTTTAGTCCTTTTGCCGGTGGTCAGGGAATGGGCTTGACTCATGTACATGTCCATACATAAAATGAATGAACATCAACTTCTCACACTGCATTCTCACTAGTAATGAATAAGTTGTTACCATAAGCTACAGCTGTGACGTTTACTGAGTTAATCTTTTGCATTTGTTGCTATACGATGTCATTAATGTTTTGGTTGAAATTAAAATCTAAATTCCAATAACGTGTACCATGTTTCTTGTCACTGGAACTGGCCTAGGAAATGAATGGTTACCTCTCACAAACCGTCTGGAACCTTGTGAATTCAAGGTTCAGCTGGTGAAATGAAACCAGTGTAAATGTTTAACATTCACTATATGGGCAAAAAGTATGTGGACACCTGACATTACAACTGTGTGTATAGTATACTATAATGTAATATAAAATATTACACACCCAACCAGTCAAAAGTTTAGACAATCATTATTTACTTTTCCACATTTTAGATTAATAATAAACATCAAAACTCTGGAGAACACAAATGGAGCTATGGGAATTATGTTGTGATTTAAAAAAATAAAAAATAAACCCAAATAATTGAATATCTTCAAAGTAGATGTCCTTTTTGCTTATAATTTCCAGAAATGTGTTCTTGGTGTTTTCTCAACTGATTTCTTGAGGAATCTCCCCGAGATGCCTTTTAAACAGTATTAAAGTTCACACCTATGCTGCACACTTATTGGCTGCTTCTCTAATATTTTGCTCCAAATCATACAATTTAGTTTTTTGTAAATAAAATGTCATTAACTTCTTTCATTACAAAAAATTGTGCCAACAAAGATATTGTTGTCTACAACACTGATTCCAAACATTTAATCATTGTTTCTCATGCGCTTAACTGTGTGTGTGTGTGTGTGTGTGTGTGTGTGTGTGTGTGTGTGTGTGTGTGTGTGTGTTGCACATTTAGTCCCCCTTTACCATTATAATAATCTCCAGTCTTCTGGGCATGTTTTCCACTCGTTTTTTGAATGTGGCTGTGAGGATTTGTCCATTCAGCCACAAGAACATTAGTGAGGTTGGGTACTGATGAAGGGCAAGGAAACCCACGGCACAGTCAGCATTCCAATTCATCCCAAAAATGTTCAGTGGGGTTGAGGTCAGGGCTCTGTGCAGGTCACCAAAGCCTGTATTAAGAGTGTAGTGACTTCTCGTGGACATGCTAGTCATTTTAGAAAATGAATGTCCTCTCATGTTGCATAAGCTCCTGTTTAGCGACTACTGTTCTTTTTCAAAGCAGGAAGCTTGATCATTAATAAGTTAATGATTTATTAATAATGAATGACCAACTGCAGTATGTAGTGTTCATTCCCAGGGTGCCCGTTTGCTCACTCACTCATATGATTGTGCATAAATCTTTCTTGCAGTGATGATCTGTTCTACTTGTCCTACTGTCCTGGTAAAACGCTGGTGATCGGAGCATCGTACGTGGCTCTGGAGTGCGGTGGATTCCTGGCAGGTCTGGGACTTGATGTCACCATAATGGTGCGCTCCATTCTGCTGAGAGGCTTTGACCAGGACATGGCCAACCGTGCAGGGGACCATATGGAGACACACGGGGTCAAATTTCTCAGGCAGTTTGTCCCGATTAAGGTATATTTTTGTGTGTGAAGAAATAAAACAGGATGGCTGGAACGTGTTATTGTGAACACTGATTATGTAATGAACCGAGGCAAATGTTTTGTCATCATGCTCTTATGAGATGATTATGTATGAGTGCAGATTTCTGTTTAAAATAAAGGTGTGTGTGTGTGTGTGTGTGTGTGTGTGTGTGTGTGTGTGTGTGTGTGTGTGTGTGTGTGTGTCAGGTAGAGCAGCTTGAGGCTGGTACTCCAGGCAGATTGAAAGTGACTGCCAAGTCTACAGAAACTGATGAGCTCTTTGAAGGAGAGTACAACACTGTGAGTGTGAATCCTGCCACTTGCTTTACTGCTTTTTTTTTTTTTTTTTTTTTTTTTTTTTTGCTGTTTATGAAAATTTAAAAAAGTCTTTTTGTCTTAGGTACTGATAGCTGTGGGTCGTGATGCTTGTACAGGATCTATAGGTCTAGACAAGGCTGGGGTGAAGGTCAACTCAAAGTATGTCCCTCCCTCATTTATCTGACTTTCCTTCTCATAAATGCTTTGTCCTTATCGTCGCTCCTTTCATTCAAGGATTTGTTTACTTGGTTCTTTGTGGGTTGTGGAAAACATTTAGAAGTGGGTCACTTGACTCTGGCAGCAGTCAGCGTGATTCAGCAGTATTAGTACTGTGGCTGGGTATGTGAGAGCAAAGCCTGCCAGGCATGTGAACAGAAGTTCTGACTAAGCGGGGTTGTTGAAACTGGGCAGGGATTAACAATATGAACCATTTCCTGAAAGGTTAATCATGCACACATCGTTAAACCAGTTATGGAAATCACTTTGATGTCCAAGTTATAAAGCAGGAGGTGTCTGACTCGTACACATAGTCTTTCTTTTCAACAAGGAGCCCACTGTGACTCCATAACATGGTGATTAGAGTAGCACATGAGGCCATATGACTCTGAAAATCTATGACTACATTTACAATGCATGTCAGTATTCAGATATTAATCTGAACTTTGCAATATTTGAATTAATATTGAGTCGTGTAAACGCTGCGATCCAAAAATATTAATTCCCACCCCTGGAATATGCCTGTTTCATCCTGAAATTTGTTGCATGTAAACACCTTTTATTCAGAAAATCAGTTGATGGGAGATATATGCACATGCTCAGCATGCAAGAAATTGTGGGTGCTAACAGATTCTTAGCTGTAAGCTAGGTATATAGGAATGGAAACTCAGGCATGCTTGCAACAACTGTATATACAAGAATATTCCAATGCCTGTACAGATATAAACATTGTATTCGGAATATTGCTGCAACCTGAATATAAACCTTAAACGAAATTCGATGTGTGTGAACGTAGTCTTTGACCACCACATGCGTGCGCGCACGCACACACTCCATTATGATGCAGTAATCACCCAACACCTGTTCCACTAGCAGTTTGAAGCTTGATATTATGTTCTCTCTCTAATCATATTGTTGGATATTAGCAGTGTCCATGTGATTAGTGAGTAATTCCAGCACAGTCACTGTTCTATGCTGTTTCTTTTGGAAACTCATTGTGCGGGGTGGGACTGTGATCTCTTTAGGAATGGGAAGGTCCCAGTGAATGACGAAGAGCAGACCAACGTTCCACACATCTACGCTATCGGGGACATCCTGGAGGGCAAGTGGGAGCTGACTCCTGTGGCCATTCAGGCTGGAAAACTGCTGGCTCGTAGACTGTTTGCAGGTTCCTCTGTGAAGGTGCTTATACACAAGTGTCTGTTATGAGCATTAAGATACTTGTAATTTAATGTTGTGCACGCCTTATGTTGATCACGGTTCTATTACTGAAATCAAAGTGTTCAGTCAGTTTAGGAACAAAGTAGTTTTATTTTAGCATCACTTTAAGAGTAAGTGTTTTATTTTAAATTCGCAGTATGTTATAAGCGTATATTTGTTCGCATGGAAATCTTGAATGAGATCAGGACTATAACTTATTATATATATACATGTAATTAGATGCTAAATAAATCTATAAGCCAAATGAATGCTATAATGTTATATAATGCAGCAGTCAATAAACAACCTTGGCCGAAAAGTGAACTTTAGCTAAGTGTACATCTCATAGCTGATTATGTTCCATTAAATATGAAACACTTTGTTTAAATTATGATTAACTATCCAACTTTATTTGTATAAAAATGCTTGTATGTGTGTATATATAAAAAATTATTTTTTTAAATAGTGCATGTTCTCATAGGATGACTTGGACTTGTGTTATTTTTCTGTTTGTTTTTTTTTTTTTTTATAAATATTTGCAGTGTGACTATGTGAATGTTCCTACTACTGTGTTCACACCTCTGGAGTATGGCAGTTGTGGTCTTTCTGAAGAAAAGGCCATAGAGTATCATGGAGAGGAAAACCTGGAGGTATGAGTGTTCTAAATTAAGGAAACTGTTGACTATAAACAATATATAAGTGACTAAAAGTATGTTCTGTCATGTGTAGATTTTTCACAGTCTGTTTTGGCCTCTGGAGTTCACCATACCTGGCAGGGACAACAACAGGTGCTACGCCAAGATCATTTGCAACAAGTTGGACAGTGTGAGTGGTAACATTTTCCTTTTCACCTAGACATTTTTGTTCTTTTTATTTTTTTTTATTTTTTTTTTTTATTTATTTTTTTTTAATGCATGCAGTAGTAGTTTTCAGAGGGATGCCAGTGAAACCATGGCATGTGTGGTTGAAGCAGGCTCTTGATCTAAAAATGTCATGGCTCTGTTCAAATGAAAACCACAACTGTATGCAGCTTAGAAAATGAGTTACTTAAGCTTGTTACTCGGGGGTTTTACTTTTTTTTTTTGTTTGTTTTTTTTTTTTTTTTTTTTTTTGTTTTTTTTTTTTTTAAATTTATTTTTTATTATTATTATTCTGTTTGATTTGTCGAACAGGGATACAGTTTTTATATTTTAAAGAAATGTCATGTCTTGTACTCATTTCCTGCCTTCCTAGACCCATGGTGAAATCAGTTGCCATGATTGTTTGTTTGATGTAGGAAGTAAGATGCAAAAAAAAAAAAAAAAAAAAAACAACCTCTGAGGTTTGTCGATTAGAGTTTGAGCCCATAAAGCACCAGCAGAAGTGCTGATTTTGTATGTATGCATGTGTGTAGGACCGTGTCATTGGTTTTCACTACCTGGGCCCTAACGCTGGTGAGGTGACTCAGGGCTTTGGTGCTGCCATGAAGTGTGGGGTCACAAAGGAGCAGTTAGACAACACCATTGGAATACACCCTACCTGTGCTGAGGTGTGTACATGTGTCTGATGATAAAGCTCAAATCTAATATCTTTGGCTTCTTTTGTCTCCTAGTGATGTGGCCTTTAAGATTAAACAGTGTATTAATGACTGTCTCCTCTCTCTTCCAGATATTCACCACAATGGAAGTGACTAAGAGGTCAGGTGGCGACATCAAACAGTCTGGCTGCTGAGGTTAAACCCTGCTCGTTTAATAGGCTGTCCTAAAACCATATGAACGGGTTCAGACTAGTTTATACTGGCCTAATCCATCCTTTAAGCAGTTTCTCAGCTTTTCTCCTCTGCATTCAAAACAAGCTTTTCCACTAGATTTCTAGATTTTTGAGCTCCATTCAAGGTTAAACCAAATCTCCAAATAGACAGTCCACCACAGAGCAATAAAAGATGGAATTGGATAAAAGTGCAAGCTAGCTTAGTGTGCACTCAAGTTTAATTGTAGTAAAGAAACATGGGTTAACTCTGGCCTTGGGGGTCTAGGTTTGTAGCGACTCTTTAAATTTAACAGCTGGATACCACTTGGAGCATCTAGGGTTCCTCCTTAGGAGTGAGTGTTTTCTCAGTGGTTGCATTTAAGGAAGTCCTCAGACTGTGGTCTTTCAGGACTAAGCTTAACCTGTTGCAGAGGACAGAAGCTGGAGAAGCTAAAATCTTGTAGGACAGCCTGTTAAACAGCGGGGTTACTCTGCTGCTCCAAATCCTCCAAACCTAAGTCAGAATTGCACTTGGGGGGAGGGCGCATGCTTTTGCTCTCACACTCAAGTGCTGTGTGACGTTTTGGCCCTTAACCTGAATTCTGAGGTGGGCTAAGACTGATAATGGTCTGTGCTTAGATTTAAGAGGTAAACACTTTCTTGTACAAACACTCTAGTCCAGCAACCTCAGCTCCAGGCTCACAAGTAGGACTTGGAGCCATCGATTACCCAAAAATACTGCAGTGCTGCACAATCATGACCGTTCGAACGGGCTCTCTGGGCACATGTGACGAATACATGTAAAGGCCAGAGAGAATTACTCTAATGATTTAATCCACCATAGCTTAGGACATTAATATCCATTAATGCTAAACATGTTTGTTAAACATTACATTTTTGGGAGCTAGGGCCAGATGATTATTTTTGTTTACTTTAAAGTTGGACATTGTGGCTTGCTTGTTTGTTTTTTTGTTTGTTTTTTTGGACATTTTGTTGTTGTATCCTTACCAACATTCCATCAATCATTTAATAGTTAGTTGGTTTGTTCTTTTTCCTTTCATCTCCGTCCAATATCTAGTTGGAAGCTTTTTACTAAACAGCCAGTCATGAGCGAACAAATTGGTCTCAAAACAAAACTGGCATATAGTTTGCCAAAACTAATCCGGTGTCCATTAAACATTAATTGATTAAATGAAAATATTTGTGTACATTAATATCTCATCCCTGGTTTTGATTTAAATGCACTTAAATTTCTGAATTTAATTCACTTTCTATTTAAAAGATGTTCAGATCATAACCAAATGCCTTTTATTTTATTTTTTTTATTTTTTCAGTTTGATCTCACTGTTTTTGATATATAGACACCCTGGTTGCTGTGGACTTTATTAAATGTTTATTAAACCCTGTTGATGTTACCTAGCAACTATGCCTGGTAAATATACAAACCAGTGTTTTTCATGGTATCATTATTTTCAGAATAATCAAAAGAACTTTAATAAAGCTATGTACACTGAACCTTATTTGATTTCGTTGACCTTTATTTTTAAAGCACATTAACATTGTATAACCAACATAACCAGCTTTCCTGGTCTGGCAAAGATTTGGAGTGTCCCATTTTTAAACATTTATTTATTTATTTATTTTTAAGCCTTGTCCAAAATTATTAATATGAAATTACTAATGTGTCACTGCTGGAAGAAAAGAGAAACAGAAGGCAAATAGGCTTAGGAAATTTGGGTTTCTACACAGCAAAGCGGAAGCAGGCAAACTGTTAATTATGAAATCTTCCTGCTTCTACCAGTGTTGAGATGTTTAAAATAAGAGCTCAATTCTTCCTCTCTTGAATAAA
>NC_030426.2:10876198-10983698 GCF_001660625.3 Ictalurus punctatus | reverse complement strand
TAAATAAAAATACTGAACAAGATAGAATTATCTTGTTAATAGTAACAACCGTCGAAAACTGTAATTAAAATGTCCTCTGGCCTACATGCGGGAATGAATGACGGCCCAAATCTGGGCCACGTGTGAACATCAAGAGCCACATAGCTCTACCAGGAGTCAAATCAGAAAATACCAGCCAAATCAAAACATTTCATATGGCTCACATCTGTACAGCCAGAGCAACAACATAGCTTATATCTTTACCAGAAGTGAGCCATGTACAAATAAAAATAAATAAAAAGTCTATATGGCACGCTCTTTATATAGCTGATTTCATGCCCTTCTGTGGCACATTTATGGATCACCAAAGCCTGTGGAACCCCAAAACTACACCTGCCCTGCTATTTTACAACTTCCTGTTGTGACTTGTGAAATATTCCAAATTATTTATTAGGGGTTTAATACTTATTCACATAAAAGGGTTGAGTGAACATTTTCATCACCTATAATGGATGATTCATACAAAAGTATATTTCTAGAACGAGATGTTACATGAGTTCAGTCAAAAATAACAAGCTTTCTGAAGTATTTATGATTATATTCCAAAGTAAAGTTTAGTAGTGGGCTGAGGCAGGCCAAAAAAATTACTTTAGGTGTCTTAGGTTTTTTTGTCTGTTTTTTGTTGCTGTTGTTGTTGTTGTTGTTTGTTTGTTTTTCTGAACCATCATAAGTTACTGAAGTTCTTTTCTTAAAATCTGCAGAAAAGTTGCATTTAATACTTAATTTCTCTCGAAGACTCGAGAGGTGAACAGACGTGACAAATGTGACGTGAAGGACTCAGATCTGGAGGTGAGGTGAACTAACAGACTGCATAACCTGAAGACCTAATGCTAAACTATTAATGAATCATTTCTGCTTCTTATCATTCGGCCTTGGCTGCATTAGCCTACAGTTTATTTGATAGTTTATTAAGTACTAGATGTGTTGGGGAATTTAACATGTAACAATTTAATTATATTCTGCTGAAACGAACGAAATGACTCGACAAAAGATTCGTTCATCAATAAAATGATCCGAACTTCCCATGACTAATTGTGATGTGACGGTTATGGAGGCCCCGCCTAAGTAAATGTATCAGCGGCACACAAATGGTCCGTTAATAGCAGAATCAGTTCATACTCCAGTCACTGAAATGGAGTTGTAGGTAAGGCTAGGCTGCTGGCCAGTAAAAGCTACCACAAGATTTCGAGGTGGACTTTTAGACTATAAAATGTGTACACAATTACTATCTGAGTACAATAAACCTAACAATTCATACACTGCCAAGACTCCTTAAGCCTATATAGAGCGTAGCATACTAATGGAAATGCATTATCTCTCTTTTGTGTGCTCTTTACATCTGAGCACTCAGTGGTGCCTGGCGGCCATATTTTCTCACTGACTTCAATACACGGATGTAAAGCTAAAAGCAATAAATGAATCGACTAGAGCACGCGACCAGCGGAAGCTCGCCGGCTGCCATGTCAGCCTTTAGCCAACTCCTACTTTTCCCTTTCCTCAGAGAATACAGCTGATTAGCTCTCAGCTGCTTAGAGAGAAGCGGCTGTCCTGCCTCCAGCGCTTTCACAGTCGGACCGTTACTGCTCCAGACCGGTTCGGGACACACACACACACACACACACACATGAACACACACCGTGATGAAGAAGTGTTGGAGTGAAAAGAGACTGTTGGTTTTCCTGGAGAGCCGTGTGGGTTTGCTGTGCGACTCGCGGAGCTCAGCGGCGCACTGAGACAAGCGCAAAGTCCCAGACACATCACAACATGAGAAAACCCAAAATCAACCGCATGGTGCTTGCGATGTGCCTGGGGTCCTTCATTATGCTCATATTTTATTTCCAGAGTCACTTGAAACCAGGTGAGTGCTTTTCCGAGCTGATCTGCTCTCTTAAATGTCTCTTCTGTTCTGTTTTCTTTTCTTCCCTGCTGAAAAAAACTATAGAAACACTAATAGAATTTGTAATGGTTTTTAATGGTTATAATGGGAATTGTATTGGTTTTAATAGAAACTATAATGGGCCCTGTGGGTCTCTACTAGTAATTTGCTGCCTTCTATTGGTGTCATGTTATGTCTAGTGGATACCATTAAGGACTAATAATGGTAATGGTTTTAATGGTATTTGTAGCGCAAAACATCTGTGATGTTTTTTTTTTTTTTAGCAGGGTTTTCTTTTCTTTTTTAACTTGGTTTACAAAATAACTTTACAAAGCAACTAAAACCTTCATGATATCCTGAGTTAAGCTGTTGATGCCATGATTATACTGAGGCCAAATGATCCAAGTTCTCACTAAAGCTGCCATTGTTTTTGCATTAGACTCTGGTTGAGTGGACGGTGTCTTGTGTACCCCAAATTCTGGATGTTTATTATGATTATTCTTAAGATTAAAATTCATATAGAATAGTGTAAGAACATGGAAAGTTATTGTTTCTCCAACGGGACATTTATTTGATTTTTTTTTTTTTCTTCTACTCACATTATTGGCACGTTGCTGCATATCTGAGATACACAGAGTTATATGTTGTATAGATTCATTTTCTCCCCTGATCAATGGAATGAAATAGACTGAATTAAAACTAGACACTGCCAACACATCACTGGAACATTTCCCATGTGGAAACTCCTGAGGTCGGGAGCTCTGTTTAATGAGCCTGGTGTTGCGTGTGTGTGCGTGTGTGTGCGTGTGTGTGCGTGTGTGTGTGTGTGTGTCATAAGCTCTGGGAATGTGAGCTAACTGATACGCCCATTAATATATATGTAATATATAATGTAATTCTTCTATATAAGTACAAACTCTCTCAACTCTTCTCTGTTTTCCTCCTCTCAAACCTCACCCTTCTACAGTAATCTTTCTCACAATGAGACCTTTCAGACGGCTAAAAATGTTCAGATTTGCCAGCAGGACAGTTGTGCATGTAGAGTCAACATTATGATCCAGCTGACAGAGTGGTTTTAAGATGCTTTCATTAAATATGAATTGAAATAGTTTGTAATAGTTTCTGTATTTAACCCATTTGCATTGTCAGGATTGAAGATTTGTAATATTGATTTGATTTTGCCATCACTGAGCCTGATCTTGATCCACCTTGGATGTCAGTGAATTGATGGTTCTGGTGCCAGACACTTCAACACTTGTTGCTTGCTTTTTGTAAATCCAAAAAGGCCTGTGAGTTTTACTTTCGCCACTCCACCCTTCTATTTTAAGACAAATTTATTCATGTACTGTCATTAATGCAACCCTTGTTCTTTTTTTTTTTGCTAAACCTTTTCCATCCCAGTTGGACTTCTTTATCTCTGATGTCCTATGTGTTACAATGGAAATTTTATTGTTATTAATGCCATGTTTTGAGCCACTTGGCAAGCCCATCACCTCATGACACTATGTGACTGGCTGGGCCTGACAGAAGGAGTGAAGGTGTTGGGTATGATAAATCTGCTTTTAGAAGTGGTCTTCAATAACATTTCTTCATAACAGAGGTTTAGCTCTAAAGGATTAGAAAGGGGAATATAAAAGTAGAGATATATTGCAAATCTGAGCTAAGAGCATTTGCAGTCTGCAAAACAGTACTAGCTACCAGGTTCCGAAAGACAGACTGAGCTTATCAAACTGGTAGATAAATAGTGTATATATAAACAGGAAATAGTTTATGACTTACGAACTACCGAGGCAACTTCGAAGGCAGGTTTTTTTTCAGGTTTTTTTTTTATTAGTATAGTAATACAGGATCTAGAAAATACATACAGGATCCTTAGATCTAGTGTATGTGAATAAATCAAATAAATCACACGTAAGCAACCAGCACCAACTGATCTGCCAGCTCAAACATCTTGGCCAATCTTGTCAACCAGCACCTGTCAGCTTGGCCGGTAGTTTAGCAGCTGATAAGTTGAGTCAGACCAAGCTGTATTTTATATATAATTTTCATGCTTATCAAACCATTCAGTGAGCCCTCATGACATATGGATGGGGGCATTGTCATCCTTGCAGAGACCATTTCCCTCAGGATAGAAATTTTTCCTCATAGCATAACAGTGATCAGAAAGTATAGCTATATTTAATTGCAGTGACGCTTCCCTCTAAAGGGACAAGTGGACCCAAACCATGACAGCAAACGAATTGCCTCTGAAAGAACAACAGAGGAACCATTTCTTCCTTTAATTTCATATTTACCTGAATGTAAGTTTTTGAGTTCTTTCTTTTTTCCATATTGTGTTGCGAGCAAATATTTATTTCGTTAGTTTTTTGGGGAAATATCTGCTTTGTTACAAATTCATGAGTGTACTGTTAAATCAAGTGTACACCATTCAACTCTTCTTGCAGATGTGGAAAAAAAAAGATATCAGATTAACGGGATATATGCACTGAACAACCTGTTTATTGAGCTACAGTTATGATGTTTTTAATTTATTGGTGTCATGCTCTATATATGGCTACATATGAAAACATTTAACTGTTAACATGACCATTACATAACTGTATTATTTTTGGAGCAACCAAAATCAAATAATGATTGTATTATTAGTGTATATGTAAAGACCCTCAATGATTAATGATTGTCTATTCCACAGTTTAGTGTTTAGAATTTTTACAATGTACGCATGGAGGCTCATGGTTAACAGACATGGGTTAAAATAAATTTTCAAAAACCATTCCCACAATTAAGCAAAACTCCAAAGGAAGTGGGTGTACTTCCCCTAAAATGTAATCAGATAGACAGCAGATAGCCAACAGCAGCAATGCTTTCTCAGTAGCTGATTCTCCTCTGTCCCCCCACATCCATCTGCCAGGGAGGGCAAAGGCCAACATGTGCTACCCCCAAGATGCACAAAGCCATCTCGCTTTTTTAAATGTCTGCCTGTGCACCGCCTCAACACGCTTGAATGAGAGCTAGTTCTCTTTGTTTCCATTGCCTCCTCTGTTGCATTGTCATTGTTGGTATTCAAACTTTTTATCATTGCACTACTATTGAACCCACTGTTTCCATAGTGGTGGAGATGACTGACTAAAATTGGTGACAGTTAATGGCGAACTGTCTTTTTTTGTTGTTGTTGTTTGTTTTTTTAAGCATGTCAGTAATAAAATTCATAATACAACTACACCATTTGGTCTTCATCATTTTCGAAGTAATCCTCATCTAACCAGGTTAGACTGTCAGAGATTGCACTGAGACTGTCACAAGCTGACTACACCTTCAACTAAATGACATGAAAAGTGACTGTGGAGCTGTAATGGGAGAGAACTACGAGAACTTCTGTTTTGTGCTACAAAGCCAGGCCTCCCACTGAAGACTGTTAGGTGGGAGTTGAATAGTAGGGAGGATGCAGGAAGGTGGTTAGTGTGGAAATTCCATCACTAGTAGAGAGAGAGAGAGAGAGAGAGAGATAGAGAGAGAGAGAGAGATATTTTGGGAATTTGTAAAGCATGAACTATTCTGCAAAAAATGTACACATTAGCAAGAAGAAATAAAATGTCATGTTAGCAAGGGACTGTATCTTGAATAGATCAAATTTAGCTAGTATTTCCTGTTATAATCTTAAAATAAACCAACTATATGTTTATTAAACATGTTTAGATAATTTTAATAATTTCTAGAAAGAAGCAAATATTATCTGCTAGTAGAATAAGGAAAAATTTAAATTAGTAAAAATGTATAGAAATAGGTTTAATAATGTCCTAATTGGTTTGTTACAATCTGATCCTAGGAAATACTAGATAAATTTCACTATATTCGGATAGTTTCACTTGCTAATATGGCTTTTTTTTTGCCCTGTAGGTCTTATTTCCTGTCTCCATTAAATTATAAATTGGACTAACGTCTGAAATTAGCATTAAAATATTTTTTATAATAACATGTATAGCATGATACATTCTGTGAAATATAAAATGCTGGCTATACACATAAGCTTTTAGGCACCTTTGAGTAATCTCAGTGCTTCTGAGCTGAACTCCGTCCCAGCATGACTGGCCTTTTCATCCTCCCCCTTTCACTGAACTAGGGCACTGTGTGGTCGGGAATGTTATTATTAGTCCGTGATGTCTAATGCTTTAATGCAACTCCTGTTGTGCTAAAGACCTTTTGTTTAGATGGATTTAATATTTGTTCTATGTTTCTTGTGGACTGTTCCTTGTTGTTTGTTAGATGTTGATAAAACTCTTAATTTATTTATTTATTTATTTATTTATTTATTTATTTATTATTTCAGCATTATGTCTCATTTTTTGGATGCAGGTTTTATATATATATATATATATATATATATATATATATATATATAAGGCAGTAAAATACATTTAAGAGACTTTGACAGAATTTTTAGAATCAGACAGGAGAATAAAACATGTTTTTTTTTAACCACGTTTCTTTGTTTTTTGTTGGCAATGGACGTTAAACTAACATACAGAGATTTATTTATTTTTTTTACAATTCCCTGGTATCCCATACTGGATATAGAGCAGCACTCAGGCCTTCACTAGCTGTACACGTCTGCAGTGGTCCTTCATTCCTTCAAGGTCTCCATACAGAACGCCCTTCATAGCTAGCACAGGGACCCATATTATCCTCCTCAAACTCCCTGAAGAGAGTGAGAGCGAGCAAGAGAGAGAAGTAAACGGGGGGAGGCAAGGGCAAGGCAGGATGTTGTTGGGGTGAGGCCACAGTGAAGCTGAATCTAGAATTCTGTCTCTGTGAATAAGCTGGGGCTCAGTGAACATGGCAGAGTTTTCTAACAACAACTAAAACATGAACCTATATCAATTGCCATGTACAGATGTAGAGGAATGTTATTTCAGCTAAAGTGAAATTCTCAAGGGAAATAATGCTGCAGCAGTTCTGTCTCGTACACACACTGCTGCCATTCAGAGTCAGAAGTTCTAGTTTGTTCCTCTGCCGCAGCGCTGAATACTGCTTGATCGGGAAATTTATATATAGGGCTGACACTGATGTATAAAATCTACTTGTGAAAGGATTCAGAGATGGATGTTATGTGCAACTTCCACTTTGAGTGAGAAAAACAGTACACAGTGAAGGTTCACAGTGACACAGACGACTTGGCACCAAAGAGTCAAATGATCTGATCCCAAGAAAGTGTCACCGTTGAAAAGAGTGGTGCAGAAAGGTGTATAAGCCCGTGATGGATTTAGGTGACAGACTGAAATGCTCTAATATGGTGAGCTGGTTATGAGTAGATGTTGCGTTTTAACACAGTGACCTTGTTCTGAGTAAGAGTTCACATATTTGCTCGTTTACCTCATTTGACATTATGGTTGGCATGTGATGGGCTAGAGACACTTTGTTGTTCTCATGTGGCTTAAAGCCACGCTATAATAGTCTCATATCTGCAAATTATATCCGTTATCCAAGCCAACCTGCACCCATAATCAACCACATAGAGAT
Organism: Ictalurus punctatus; assembly: GCF_001660625.3. Lineage (NCBI taxonomy): Eukaryota > Metazoa > Chordata > Actinopteri > Siluriformes > Ictaluridae > Ictalurus > Ictalurus punctatus. Next base: position 10,976,266 of record NC_030426.2, on the reverse strand, counting down.
TACTTCACTCATTAGGTATGATGAGTTTAAAAATAACATTAATCTTGGATTCATCACTGTTGCTATTCTGTCATTCACTGATTTCACATTGGCTGCTGTTAAGTCTATGGTTTCACATCCTCTTTTTTCTGCTTTTTGCTTTTTATTTCTCATTTTCATTTCAGTCACATCTGGCCTGTTCCTCTTTTATTGCCTTGAGCCCAGAAATGTTATACAGTGCTGCTATACATGCTATTTGCAGGTATATCACGCCTCATGAATGACCGACCAAGTGCACTACTCTGCTCTGTTCCATGAAGGATTTTTGATATTTTAACCCGCAGTGTAAACACAGCAGTAATGAGGTGTACGCTGGATATAAAAAGTCAGCACAGCTCTGTTAAAATGTCAGGTTTTTGTGACATGATAAATCATGTCCAATATTTTCCTACTTTTAATGTGAAGTTGCAGAGTATACAAAGTGAAAAAAGGAATAAAAAACTTACAATAACCTCATTGCCCCTAAACTAATATTTTATTACACCATGTCTTTTTTTTAGTAAGAATATATCAGCATGGCACATCTTGATTTGGCAATATTTTTCAATTCCTTCGTGCAAAAACATTCTAGATCCATCAAATTGTGAGGGCATCTCCTGTGCACAGTGTTCTTCAGGTCATCCCACAGATTTTTAGTTGGATTCAGGTCTGGACTCTGGCTATACCATAGAACCCGATCCCATTTGAAGTTCCAGTCGTGTCTGGCAAGCTGAAGACACTTGAGTTTGTTTTTTGATGAGAGTAGAGGCTTTTTTCTTGAAACCCTTCCAAACAACTTGTGGTGATGTAGGTGACTTCAGATTGTAGATTTGGCGACTTTCTGACCCCAAGATGCAACTAACTTCTGCAATTCTCCAGCAGTGATCCTTGGAGATTTTTTTGGCCACTCGATGTATCCACTTCACAGTGCATTGAGACAATGTAGATACACGTACTCTTCCACATTGATTCATAAGATTTCCAGTTGACTGGAGCTTCTTAATTCTTGCCCCGATGGTGGAAATGGGGATTTTCAATGCTTGTGCTATTTTCTTATAGCTACTTCCCAACAACCTTTGGCCACACATCACAGCTTTATTCCTTGGTCTTACCCATTGTTATGAATGACTAAGGGAATTTGGCCTATGTGTTACCTCATATTTATACTCCTGTGAAACAGGAAGTCATGGTTGAACAATTTCCTGTTCCTAGTTACCCAGGTGTACTAAAGAATGTAAAATATCAATGGGAATATACTTCAACTATATTTTTCCTCATATGAATTCATAGGGGTGGCAATAATTGTTGCACACCTATATTTATCAAATATTTTTTTTGACAAACTTGAGTTTGTTTTGATATCCATGAGAACAGAGTATTTTTGTGATTTTTTTTAACGAAAGATCAAAAGGTTAAACAATAAAGACAATTTTTCACAGCCTTATTTGCTCATATTTACAAAGGGTGCCGATATTAGTGGAGGGCACTGTAGTTGAGCGTGTGTTTTTATGAGAAAGGGCTTCCGTCTAGCCACTCTGCCCCAAAGCCCAGACATGTGAAGAATACAATCAGTATGTGAAGAGTAATCAGTACTTGTCAGATATTCCTGCAGCTGTTCTAATATTGCTGTAGGTCTCTTGCCAGCCTCCCTGGTAAGCTTTTGTCTTGTTCTTTTGTAAGTTTTGGAGGGACTTCCTGTTCTTAGTGATGTCACTGTGGTACCCCATTTTCCTCACTTGCAGATGATGATCTTCAAGGTGTTCCATGGTACATCTAGTGTTTTTGATATTCTTTTATACCCCTCTCCTGATCGATACCTTTTGACAAGTGAGACGGTGCATGCTTTGTAAGCTCTTTGCAAACCATGGCTTCAGCAGTCAGATGAAACCAAGCAGATGTCAAGAAAATCCTACAGAAACAGCTGGTCTTTATTTGGGGCTAATCAGAATAATTTAATTAATGACAGCTCTATGATAATTACTTTTGAACATTGAATGTGATTGGTTCATTCTGAACATGGCCACATCCCCAGTTATAAAGGGTGTGCACACTTATGCAACCAGGTTATTGTCAGTTTTTTACCCCCTATGTTTCTGATGATCTTTGACTTAATGTTTATACGCTTTAATTTCACATTTAGGGTGAAAACATTTCTGACATGATTTATGTTGGTTTAATTTTTTTTACATCACAAAAACCTGGCAGTTTAGCAGGCATGTGTAGACTTTTTATTTCAACTGAATATGTAACACTCTCACCATTTCTCCGTCTTATTCTTTCTTAATCTATTAGATCAGACTATGTGCAGTATTGTAACCTTTAATGGATGAAATGTTTAACTTAGTCTGTAACTCAAAATTCAGAGGCTCTGATTATGAGCTTTTAGGTCCTTTATAATTATGCTTTGTGCAATGTAGTGCTCTTTGATTGTTGATGAGGATATCATAATGCTTTCCAGATGTTCAGACATGTTAGGGTGGAGCCTGCTTTTTCAGACTGTTTCAGACTGTGTACATCACATAAAAAGGATCAGCCCTTAACACTCACCAGCCACTCTATTAGGAAAATTTGTACACTTGCACATTCATGTAATTATCCAATACGTCAATCATGTTGCAGCAGCTCAATGCATAGAATCATACACAAGACAAGAGCTTCAGTTTATGTTCACATCAAACATCAGAATGGGGAAAAATGTGATCTCAGTGACTTTGAACGTGGCATGGGTTTTGCCCAGACAGACTGGTTTGAGTATATCCTAAACAGATCAGAAGCTGCTGATCTGGGATTTGCACACACAACAATCTCTAGGTTTTACACAGAATGGTGCATGAAACAAAAACATCCAGTGAGTGGCAGTTCTGCGATTGATGAGATGCCTTGTGGATGAGAAAGGTCAGAGTACAATGACCAGACTGGTTTCACCTGACGAGAAAGCTATGGTAACTTAAAATAAGTAAATAAATAAATAAATAAATAAATTTTAAAAAACACTTTACAACCATGATGAGCAAAAGAGACTGGGTTCCACTCCTGTCAGCCAAGAACAGGAATCTGATTCTGCAGTGGACACAGACTCACTATCAACACTTGAATATTGTAAAAATGCATTGTCTGATTAATCTCGATTTTTGCTACAACATTGCAGATAGTAGGGTCAGTATTTGGCATGAATCCATGGACCCAGCTTGCCTTGTGTCAATGGTTCATGCTGCTGCTAGTGGTGTAATGGTGAGGGGGTATCTTGTCTTGGCACAGATTAGGCCTCTTAAAACCATTGAGCATTGTTTGAATGTCACAGTCTACATCCATATTACTGCTCACCACATGCATCCATCCCTTTATGTCTGCAATATAGGTGAGTGTATGTGCAGGTGCTATGTCACATAAGAAGCTGTGGTGTTTTGATTTGTAGCTGTGAACGCAGTTTTTAAATGACACCTTGAGAGTTTTTCTCGTTGTGTGTTTCAGGCCATCATTGGTGTGGACAGGGTGAGTGGGTTCAGTATTCACAGACAAGTGCAGTACTACTTTGCCAAGTCTCACTGGAGCGTGGACACACACATAAGCAGAGAGAGAGAGAGAGAAAGGGAGAGAACGAGAACGAACCAGAGAGAGAGACAGAGAACGAACCAAAGAGAGACCACTTTTCTCCTAAGCAACTTTCCTAACTTTGACATTCTCTTGGCCGCTTCACATTTTCTCACACTCACCCAGTTTCCAGAAACTCATTCATTACCTTGAATTATTCAGTACTTACATGTACTGTATACTGATTTATATAGCAATGAGTACACAAATACATTTTTGAAAAAGCGTTTAGAAAAATGAGGGGAAAAACATTTTCTGTGAAAGCCTGATCTCATTCATGATCATAATTAATAGACACTCAATCTTTTTTGATGATGATAAATTGGTTAGTGGTTTTTAAATTATTTATTTATGTTTATATTTAAAAACATCTAAAACCATCTGTGTTCCCACACACAGACAAATACATGGTATTGGAGTAATGTAGATCTCGTAGGCTGAGATACATAGATAAATTTAAATACATAGATTCTTATAAATATTGCAACATGGCGAGTTTCACTTAGATTGATTAAGATAAAATGACAAATTGTGAAGCCTTATTGAATGTTATTGAAAGAATAGATGCTCTGAAGTTGTTTGTTTTTTTAAAATCTGTTTTATCTGATTGGTAAATGTGTGGTAAAGAACTGAGGAGCAGTCTCTGTAGGTGCTGCAATACCCTCTAGTTTCAGTCTATTCATCCAACAAACTTCAAACGTTCTACTACAAACATTACATCGAATGAATTCGTGTCGTGAAACTTGTGCTTTTTTGGTTCACTGACATTCGATTACTTTGGTTACATTTCAGAGACAACATTCAACATTATAAATATGTGGACATTGTTAGTGAAGTTACAATGGCATTAAATAGGAGAAAAAAAACCATCAGTGTTCTTCAACATAAGGAACAGCTGTCAGGTTTTGCTGGAAGATCTTAAACACAAAAGAGAAAGAGCTTCTAAAGATTACGTTAATTCTAAAGATTAACTGTTAATTAAAAAGATTAAAGACAGGTTTTTCCTTTAATTGTACAGTTTTGTCAAACTTTGTCATAGATTTGACTGAGCACAGCAAAGTTTTTCTAAGACAGTGATGAACATTTTAGCATCTGAGACCTCCGGCTGAGTTCATGAGTGTAGTATGTGTGCTCAGTGTGAGTGCGGTGAATTCAGGGTCGAGGCAGTGCCAAGCATAGAAAGGATTCCATTTGCCCTTCAATCCATCAAAATTCAATCTACTCTCTGCACCATAAAATACTCCCTGTAAGCATATAGTACCTGGCACAGACACAATTACAGGCTGGTATGGAAGGAATGTAGGCAGTGTTTCATTTTGAAAAGCCGCTGGTTGAAAGTAAATGCTAGACAGTGAGTGGCCAGTCAAGCCATACTTTCCCAGAGTACATATTGTTTCTGTCAGGATTTTGCTTGAGGTCACACTGGGTCTGTATGATTAAAGTCTCTGAACTATGAGAACCCTAATATTAAGTCAGCACCTGGATGTCTGTATGAATACAGACCTTGTTTTTATCTCTTATCTATCCTCAGTTCCCTATTCGGTCTTAATAGCCACATTCTAAAACACTTAGAGCTACTGAATGATGCCTGTAAATCATGTATGTGTAGGTAAATCTTATACAGTAACCCCTGAAAATTCCTAATCACCTTGTTTTTAGCAAAAATGATGACTCAAAATAGTCTGTTAACAGCCACTATCAAAACTTTAATACAGTGGTGCTTGAAAGTTGTGAATTTTCTTTAGAATTTTCTATATATCTGCATAAATATAGCCTGAAACGTTGTTAATGTTCAGATTCATGAGTCCACCATCAGGAGAACACTGAACAACAATGGTGTGTATGGCAGTGTTGCAAGGAGAAGGTCACTGTTCTCCAAAAAAAAACATTGTTGCCTGTCTGAAGTTTGCTAAATATCATGTGGACGAGCCAGAAGCCTATTGGAGAAATGTTTCGTGGACGGATGAGACCAAAATAGAACTTTTTGGTTTAAATGAGAAGTGTTATGTTTGGAGAAAGGAAAACAGTGCATTCCAGCACGAGAACTTTATCCCATTTGTGAAACACGCTAGTAGTAATATTGTGGGTTTGGCCTGTTTTGCTGCATCTGGGCCAGAATGACTTGCCATATTTGATGGAACAATGATAGTATACCAGCAAATTCTAAAAGAAAGGTCAGGATATCTGTCCATGAAGTGAATCTCAAGAGAAAGTGAGTCATGCAGCAAGTCAATGACCCTAAAAACACAAGACGTGCTACCAAAGAATGGTTAAAGAAGAATAAAGTTAATGTTTTGGAAGTCCTGACAATAATTCAATAGAAATGTTGTGGAAGGACCTGAAGCAAGCAGTTCATGTGAGGAAACCCACCAACATCCCACAGTTGTAGCTTTTCTGTACTGAGGAATGGGCTAAAAGCCGATGTGCAGGACTGATCAACTCTTACCGGAAATGTTTAGTTGCAGTTATTGCTGCACAAGAAGGTCACACCAGATACTGAAAGCAAAAGTTCACATACATTTGCCACACACAGATATGTAATATTGGATCATTTTCAAATCAAATCAGCATCAGTCCTCATGAACACTTGTATTAAATGTATTGTAGGAAAGGGACCTCATATTCAATTATTTTAACATGAGAGTTTCTAAAATATTTGTCTATATACTATAACTATACTGTATGTAACTATGAATATTTGCACTGGATACTTAAAGGTTTTTACCGACCATTCTAGGGTTTTTAATTACAAATACATTTATATTTATAGAATTTAGCAGATGTCCTTATCCTGAGCGACTTACTGAAGTGCTTTGTAGTCTCCATCAAAAAACATATCCTCATGCTAGTTCAGTAGGTCAGGGTTTAATTCTGTATTCAACTAAAGCTCATAACTCATCATTTCCAGTCTCCAACCAGGAAAACTACAACAAAAAACTTGGTATTCCTACTCAGAGCTCAGCATGACGACATCATGTAAACATGGCTGCGCAACATCAATCAACATTGACACATTAATTGGTTCATTTTTGTAGATATGTTACAGGATTTTAGTTGAGAAAGGATGTAACCGGATCCTCAAGGTTAAAACCATCTGCTTTCCATAAACTCATTGTTAAAGTTGGATTGTGGTGCATAGGAAAGTTGTGGCATTATAAATGCAAGGTACAAATATTTATGGGCTGCTGCACATGTTCACAAATGAACCCAGAGAAAGCAAATATATCGAACCCAAACTCGTTCTCTCCAGTAATACAAATGCGTGTGTTAAGTGTGACTGATATGGCTGATCGTGTTATATCTGTCACAAGGGGAAGTTGTGAAAGGGGTCAAACTTTCTCGGCAGCTAAGATGATAAAAAAGATCTGTTTGAATAAGACTTTGCTCGTTTGCATACAGCTGTATTTGTGTTTCTATTACTCCATTCTCTCCATCATCAAGGTGTTATGAGGTATCTAACCATTTCAGTGTGTGTGTGTGTGTGTGTGTGAGTGAGCGTGTGTGTGTGTGTGTGTGTGTGTTTCTGTGTGGGTGTAGTTGTGAGAGACACACTCAGATAGTCATAGATTGACTGGTCTATGGTCAGTCTGTGGAATTACTCACCAAGGACACATTCAAACAGAGTCAGTTATTGTCTGTAGTGTGCGAAGAGAGAAACAGAATCGCTTTTGATTAAGAGAACTTAATATCATTTGTAAGCTTTTCATTTGTTCTGTGGATGAACGCTTTTAAATGAGGGTGGATTCATTTTTGTTTCAGTCTTTCCTTTCCTACCATTACTTCCTTCTGCTGTCTGGTCTATTTTAGCACCAGTACTATTTGTTTATAAAGTCTTGTTTTTCTGTCTTTCTTTGCCATCAGCACAGGACAGTGGGCAGGCCAGAGGACCCAGGAAGTCTGTGAGGAGTCCACTCCAAGCCCTTTATACTACTGACCCTGTGCGTATCAATCACAGAACATAGCTTTCTGACATGGTGCTTTATCATCTTCCAGAGAGAGCCTTATTAAATCCAAGAGACATAAAGCAAAGCCATTAAATGTACTGCTATCTAAATTGGGTCAGTGAAAATGTATTCACTTTACTAATTCAAAAGACACAGAGAGACAGGGAATAGTAATGTCCATCTCAGGGTTGGATCGTTATTTTGAACCGATTCTTTTCAATGAATCACTCGAACCAAACTTTCTGGGACGTCCATGTAATTTCAGTGTTATCCATTTAAGAATGATAAAAATTTAATCCCAAAAAGTTTTATAACACAGAACATTTTTTTAAAATTTTTTTGTAATTTGCTTAAAAATTCTACCTGAATTTTAGCCTACTGGCTTGGCTTCCTTTTTGTGATACGTACATGCCAGCCTACTTGATGGCTAAGCGTTGACTAGCCACTTCAAAATAAGCCAAAAATGCACACAGGACAGGTTGAACAGACAGTTAGTAAACTAAATGTCAATTATTTATTTTATCTGCCATGTTTAACTATAGAGTCTAGAGAAACTATCAGTAAATGAGGCAATTCCAAGATCCAAAAACGTTATCACAAAGAAGCTGCCTAGTTCGACAGATTTTCTGTCATGTTTTACGTGAAATCCTCTGAATAACACAAACTCAAGGGCCAGTTCTATAAAGTACTGTAATGTTAAGTTACTACGAGAATTTGTTTATAATCGTGCAAGACTAATAGGCTATTGTAGCCAATGACGGTTTAAAAATATAGACTATGTGTAAACACACAGTTTTTTTTGTTGTTTATCATAAAAGTTTGCATCTTGAATTCATGAATATGGATCAAAGCGGGAAAGTTTTTTTTGTGTGTGCGCTAAAGATACACAGTAAAAATGATAAGGATGTACTTTTAGCTTTGGATGCTGTTCAGGTAGAATGTTGAGTAAACAAATCCCTTAAAATGGTATGTACACACTACGCATGAGTTTACACACAAATACATGGGCAAGAATTATGTTCAACAAAATATAGAGGTTTTATATTGCTCCAGACAAAAATGAATTCATCAAATCAGATGTTTGATTTACTGAAATGGACCGTTAAAAAAAAATCAGCTCAGGAAATTGATTTAAATTTCCTATTAGTAACAGGGAAGCCAGACATAATACATGATTTTTTTGTTTTGTTTGTTTGTTTGTTTGTTTGTTTAGCTTCCAGGGGTAAAAAACTTAAAAAGGTCAGTTAACAGTGTAAGCGTTCTTATTGTCCTAAAGTGCTTTTTGTTTTGCCATGTAGGCAGTGGTAGCTCAGTGGTTAAGATGTTGTGGTTAAGTGGTTAAGATGACTTTACTGATCGGAAGGTCATGAGTGCAAACCCCACCGCCAAGCCACCACTGTTGGGCCCTTGAGCAGGGCCCTTAACCCTCAACTGTTCAGATATATAAATGTAAGTCGCTCTGGATAAGGGCGCCTGCTACAAATGTAAATGTAATGCCAGTTATAGGGACTGAAAACGACAAAGAAGTGTAATTCATAGCAATGAGACATTAAGCGTGTCCCTTCTTTTCATATATTTAATAGAAATTTTCTGTTGTTTTATATGTTTATAAGTTTAGGATATGCTCACATTTCATTTTAAGTATTTTGGAATTCTATATTTTGATACATAAATTATAAAATTAGGGGTTCTAACCTTTGTGCTCAGTGATTTAATCAGCTTTAATTTCAGCCTTTATCATGCTTGCCATCTTTAAAATACGTTGCGCTAAACCTGAAAAAAACCTCTTCCTCAGTAAAAGTTATTTTTATATCAGTAACAGTCATTAACCAACTACCATGCCATTGAATTTTCTGGTTTTTAATGTAATTCCTAACGCTTGGCTCCTTCCTCTCCACTCTCTTTATCTGGACTGCTTCATTTGGGTGGGAGCTGTGCTGCATTCTCAGGTTTCTCACTAATGGCTAATAAACATCCTTCAACAGCGAGCTCATCTGTATGTTCAGGCCAGAAGGCGCGTGAGGGAAATGCTTTTTCCACGTAGCCACTTTTTTTTCCCTAACCCTTCATGTCGGGAATGAACGGTTCTTTCACATCACAGCACACACTGTTGAGAGGCTAAAAAAAATAGACGCATGGATGTGTGCACGGGTCACTGAAATAGCATATGTGTGTAAGGGTCCAAATAACCAGGAAGAAAGAGAGCGAGAGTGAAGAAGAGAAAACATAACCGGTTTTGACTTTAAACTCATCAACTCTGGGAGGGGATACATCCACTTTAAACGATTAAGCATATCTCAGATATAATGATACACATGGTTGACTTTGTTGCTGTTATTTTGTGTAATTTAGAGATTGGTCTCCTACACAAAGACCTGTGGTGAAGTTATAAGTTGAGCTTGCTGTTAACCTAGGAATTTCCCAGTAATTAAGGCTGTCACCACGTTTCAGCTTATGAAATGTTTTCACTTTACTGCATCACAGACAGCTGCACAGTAAATAACAGCCTCAGGATAGTTTTCCTGTCTTTGCTAATACAGACAGGTAAATACGTGCTCCTAGTGTACATCTGGCACTAAGGAAAAACACATCTGACTCGGCGGGAAAACGGAAAATTACTCAGCGCATGACTTTAATTTGAAGACATTGGTGCCCAGTACTGTGACACAATGTTGAAAGAGAGAGGGCTTTCTCTGCCGTCTGAGCTACTACAGATTTAGAGCTAAACAATCTGATACAAACACTCAATGCACATAAATTCCCCTGACAATTGTGTCATACTATGCAAAATGATCAAACTGACTGTGAATGATTTGGCAAGAGATTTAGCACAGATTGAAGAGATGTCAGGGAGAAATGATGAAATACACAAATGCGGTTGAGGTTACTGGGGTATGAATATTATAGCTGAAGCCCAAAAAGCTGAAGAAACTCTTATTATTCAATTCAATTTTATTTGTCTAGCGCTTTTTACAATGGACATTATCTCAATTATAAGCAGAGGTGGGTAGAGTAGCCAAAATTTTTACTTAATACAAGTAAAACTACTTATAATTACTCAAGTAACAGTAAAAATAATAATGTTAATAATTACATGAGTAAGAGTAATAAAGTACAGTATACAATGAGAAGAATACTCCAGTGGCAAGTTACTAGTTACTTCGGATCTGATTTAAAAGAAGGGAAAATCCTGAATCTCAGACAACATGGAGAACTGGAAGTCACACCTCTCCTTGAAGGTCTGTCTGTTCTGTTTCTATGATATAAAACCTGGGTTCAAGATGAAGCAGCATGTCCCAGTCCTCTGATGGGTACAGTAACACAGAATCTGTCATTTTTAACACAAATCTCACACACACCCCAAAAAACAATCATTTCCCCAACAACTGAATGTGTGTGTGCGTGTAAATGCACTTATATAGCGCCTTTTAACCTCAGCGGTTCTACAAAGCACTTTACGCTGGTTCTCATTCACCCATTCACACACACACACACACACACACACACACACACACACACCCCAATGACAGCAGAGCTACCATGCAAGGCGCTAGACTCACGTTGGGAGCAACTTGGGGTTCAGTGTCTTGCCCAAGGACACTTCAGCATATGTAGGCATTTGGGCCGGGAATCGAACCGCCAGCCCTACGATTAATGGACACCCAGCTCTACCACCTCCTGCTCTTCCTCAGTTACTTCTTCCCCCTCTTTGGCCATTATCTTCCAGGACAGAGCTGCTAAAAATCTGAGCAGTTGATGCGTCCGCATTCAGACCACTGCAGCGTATCGTGAGACTCGCGACCTTATTATACGTGATACAAGCTAATTATTAAAACTACATATATTCATTAATATTTAACAGTAACAGAGGAATGCCACTGAATATAGCAAAGTAAAAGTACATTTCTTTTGATTAAAAAGGAACATGAGTAGAAGTATAAGTATGGCCTGTTAAACCTGTACATTTTATTTTTACCAAAAAGTTACTCAGGTAAATATAGCGTGTTACTACCCACCTCTGATTATAGCTAGTTATAAATTCAATATTTATTATGACTGTCAGAAAGGTAAATACACATATTTAAACTGATATTAATTTGATGCTTTGTTCACTATTAATATTATCCTAAAATGCATTATTTTAATGTTTCTGACCACTTAATGACATTACTGTATGGATTCATTGTTGCTTTATAGTTTTTGATGTTCAGAGGATTTGGTCAAAATACATTGAATGATTTACCTCATCATGAGTGGCATATGATTAATTAAATGTGCATAAATTGCAAAGGAATAATAGTTATAGACTAGTAATATATAGTTATAGACTAGTAATAACAAATACACTATGCCCAAAAGTTTGTGGACATTTGACCATCGCACCTATATGTCCTTGTTGAACATCTCATTGCAGATTTAGTCCCCTTTGCTGTTATAATAATTTCCACTCTTCTGTGAAGGCTTTCCACTAGATTTTAGAGCGTGGCTGTGGAGATTTGCCCCTTCAGCCACAAGATCATTAGTGAACTCAGACACTGATGTCGGGTAATGAGGCCTGGGGTGCAGTTGGCATTCCAATTCATCCCAAAGGTGTTCAGTGGGGATGAGGTTAGGGCTTTGTGCAGGCTACTTGAGTTCATCCACACCAACCTTGGCAAATCATGTCTTTATGGACCTTGCCTTGTGCACAGGGGCAATGTCATGGTGGAACCAGTTTGGGCCCATTCACTTAGTGTAGGGAAATTGTAATGCTACTGCATACTAAGACATCCTGTACAATTTTGTGCTTCCAACTTTGTGGCAACGGTTAGGGGAAGAACCACATATGGGTGTAATGATCCAGTGTCCACATAGTTTTGGCCATATAGTGTTTGATTTGATTTTAGAACTACTGGGGTGGCAAGATTTATTTCAAGGGTATTGCTTTCCAAATTTCATGGATGTCTAAAAATCTTTACAGACATGATTATGGAAACATTATCTATCCCTCTCTCTTGCAGACAGAATTGTCTCCACTTCAGCTGATGCATCAAAGTCGGCGTGACCTCCTGGAGGATGTGTGCCACTCTTATACTAGCAAACGCCGTGTCCTGATCCCAGAGGACCTCAAGCACCTGATTGTGGATGATCGCCATGGCCTGCTTTACTGCTACGTCCCCAAAGTCGCTTGCACAAATTGGAAGCGTGTCCTGATGGTCCTGACAGGTGATTCACAGAGAGACCCCCTTCAGATTCCCGCCAATGAGGCGCACATCCCAGGCACCCTGCGCACTCTGTCCGAGTACTCTACCTCTGAAATCAACCAGCGTCTACGCACCTACCTAAAGTTTGTGTTTGTGCGTGAACCCTTTGAGCGGCTTGTGTCAGCGTACCGCAACAAGTTCACGCGCAGCTACAACACAGCCTTTCATAAGCGCTACGGCACCAAGATAATCCAGCGGCACCGTGCTGAGGCAAGTCCCGAGGCGCTCGAGCGTGGAGATGATGTCTCATTCTCAGAGTTTGTGCGCTACCTGGTGGACCCTGGCACGCAGCATGAAGAGCCCTTCAACGAGCATTGGGAGCGTGTGCACTCTCTCTGTCACCCCTGCCTCATACACTACAACATTCTAGGCAAGTACGAGACGCTGCAGCAGGACTCCAGCTACGTGCTCAAACTGGCCGGTGTAGACAGCGAGGTGACGTTTCCCAGCTCGGCCACAAGCACACACACCACGGCAGACATGGTGGCTAGCTACTTTAAGGATATCAGCTCAGCCTATCAGAAAAAGCTGTACAACCTGTACAAGATGGACTTTCTGCTTTTTAACTATTCTATGCCCGCCTACCTGAAGTTCACATAAGGCCTGGTGCCTTTTATTCATATTCAGAGACAAGTTTTTCAATTTTTGTCTGCACAAGTTCATCTGTGAGTATTGAAACTGTTTCAGTGGTAATTGTACGGTACTATTATCACTGAGTGCAGTGGAACTGCAATTTGCACGAAGAACATCTCAGTTTGACGATCTGGAAGTTCTTGCTCAGCCTTTTTTGTCTTTCAATTTAACTGCCATTTGAGTTGCAGATAAAAAGGAATTCATGTTGGGCATCTATCAGGAGGATGTCTCAGAGAAGGCCCTGCTCTTTTCCTTCTGATTAACTAGTGAATACTGACTTTTCCTTCCCAGGTATCTGTCCTCTGTGGAGAAGAGTGAAGAACTTGATGGAAACATACCATTTGAGATGGAGGTGTGCTTTCTTCAACATGTTACCCCTCTTAGCCATCATGGACAAAGCGTACTGCTTTCTGCTTGTGCCTTGAGGGTGAGGATTGTAAAGAATCAGAAACTGTGAGGCAGAACAGTCACTGTTTGACAGAACAGTATTAAAAACATGTCATATTTACGATGATACAAAGCATGAAAGTGACAGTTATTTATTATGAATCCCTCCTCTACAGATAGTTTCGATACAACATTCAACACCTCTGTTATTACAGATAAACTCAAATAAAGCGGAAAATCTGACCTCTCTTTGCCCACTATTGGAACTGAAACTTTTGTGTGTGTATTTCTGTGTTTTCTAAAAATATTACATATCAAATACTTAGACATATTTTTTTTCTAGTTCAGTAAAAAGTAATCATGTATGTGTATATATATATATATATATATATACACACACACACACACACACACACACACACACACACACACACACACACAGTGGGGGAAATAAAAACATTTTTTTCAGTAAATATATTTCTAATGAGGTTATTCACAAGATGAAATTTTCACCAGACATCATTCACAACATTAAAGTCCATAAATAAAGTTATTTGTAATAAAGTGGAATGACAGGAAAAAAAAATACATTTCAGTTACAGTGTTCAATACTTTTAATACTTAGTTGAAAAAGCCTTTGTTTGTAGTGAGAGCTTCAAGACGCTTCCTGTATGAAGAAATTAATGGGCCGCAGTATTCAGGTGTGATTTTGACCCATTCTTCTAAACATTTTTATTATTATTATTCCATCCATCCATCCATCTTTAACTGCTTACTCCTTTCCAGGGTCACGGGTATTATTATTATTAACATTATTATTATTATTATTATTATTATTATTATTATTATTATTATTATTGTCTTTAAATATTGTTCAATGGGATTCGAGTCAGGTGATTGATTGGGACATACTAACACCTTGATTTTTTTTTTCTCTGAAACCAATTGAGAGTTTCCTTTACTGTATGCTTCGGATCGTTGTCCTGATGGAATGTCCACCCACGTCTCATCCTCATCATCCTGGTGGATGGCAGCAGATTCTTCTCAAGAATCTTCTGGTAAAGGGCTCCATTCATTGTTCCTTCAATTATAGGAAGTCTACCAGTACCATGTGATGAACAACAGCCCCACACCATGATGTGTCCACCCCCACACTTCACTGTTGGTATAGTGTTTTTAAGGTGATGTGCAGTGCCATTTCTTCTCCGAACATAGTGTATAGTATGACAACGAAAAAGTTAAATTTTTTTCACATCTGACCAGACTACACTCTCCCAGTATTTCATAGACTTGTCCAAATGAGTTGTAGCGAACTTTAAACGAGCTTCGACATTACTTTTCTTTAGTAATGGAGTATTGCGGGGTGAGCGTGAGCAGTGGAGGGCATTGCCTATTGTTTTCTCTGTGACGATGGTACCTACTGCCTCTAAGTGTTTCTGGAGCTCTTTCCGAGTGGTCCTTGGGTCTTGGGCTACTCTACTGACTATTCTTATGACTCCCTGGTCAGAAATCTTGTGTGGAGCTCCTGTGTGTGGCCGGTTGATGACGGCATGATGTTGCTTGTGGATAATGGCCTCAGTGGTGCTTACTGGAAGATTCAGAAGTTCAGAAATGCGTCTGTATCCGATTCCATCAATATGTTTCGCAAGAATAAGGTTGCGAAGGTTTTGGAGAGCTCTTTGCTTTTATCCATCATGCGATGTTTCTCATGTGACACCTTGGTAAGGCAAACCCTTTTTATAGACCATCAATTTACTAACCCAGCTGATATTAATTTGCACAGATAGGACGTATAATTATTTACGGATTTCGGCTGGTTCCTTGCCTTGGAAAACTGCTTCATCTTAGCGTGTTCAATATTTTTTTCCTGTCGTTCCACTTTATTAGACACAACTTTATTTATGGATAGATGCGTCCAATACTTATTTCCCCCACTGTGTGTGTATGTATGTGTGTATATATACATGTGTGTGTTGTGTGTGTAATATATATATATATATATATATATATATATATATATATATATATATATATATATATATTACACACACACACACACACACACACACACACAGTGTAGGAGTTGGTTGTGGGCTGCAGAAGGTTGCAGCAGGTAGTGTTGGTGCGTCACAGTCGCAGGGTCTGAGTTTCAATCCCGAATTCTGGTTACTGACTGGGTAACGTTTACATGTGTGTACTCAATTTTCCTCCCTCCTCCCAAAAACAGGCCAGTAGGTGGATTGGCTACTCTAAATCGACCCTAGGTGTGCGAGTGTCTGATGCCCTGTAAAGGGTGTATTCTGCCTTGCATGCTGCGTTCTCCGAATAGGCTACAGATCCACCAGTATTTATTACAGACGATAATATCAATGTATCAGTTGTAAAATTGGGATCTTTTAGGAGTTTTAAGGGACTTCACTGTAAATACATCTATGTACAAACTATTTGTGACCCAAGGCAGATTCCAAGCTTGATGGGAAAATTGAAGTTCAGCAATGCAAAATATACCAGTGCAGCTGTTGGCTATGATTACGAGGATATTACAAAGCCAGCTGAGCATGATTAGTTTGAATACCATTCCAGTGCACATAAGACTGTTAATACAGCTTTTATTGGATGGCTACACTGAAAGGCTTTGCCTTTTGAGACTGTGGAAGACATTGCAGCATATAGGACAAATACATTTAAGTATAAAATATGCAACAATATAATATCTTTTGCATAGTATATGACAGGCAACTTAATTTGCACAATTAATAAATACATCATAGTGCACAGAAGTAGCTTGTTTGTTTTTTTTTATCACAAAATTAATACTAAAGGCCACATTCATTACAAACATTTATATCTATCTGTATAATGTAAAATGTTTCACTGTTTAATCATAAAATATCAGGCTACATCCTCACAATAATATAGTGCTATCTTCTATTTAAGAACTGGTACAACATGGAATAAAGCATCTATTTTGCTCACAATATAGCCTGTTAGTATTAGTTTATGTGTAAGACATATTAATAACACCATATGATGCATTTATTGCCTTCATTGCTGTGGGGAAAGAACTATGTCACTTTTGTGATTCATTTGCAGTTAAGGGCTTCCCCTTAAAAACATAGCACATGACAATAGTACAATGCAGTCTGTAAATAATTGGATGTTGATGATTGTTCTTCTCACTGGATTTAAAGGAAACCATGAAATTGAAGTTAAAGTACAGACATTCTGCTTTAATTAGTTCTTAAACTTTTTGCAGCCAGATATTCTTAACTGTAAAATCAATTCCCTGGACCCCCTAAGTACAGATTTATTTCATAGATATTATGTAAATGTGTACAATAATATTTATTAGGGGGCTGGGGGAATACAGATAGGCAGCTATTCCTATATAGTTTAACTAATAAATGCCATTAACCTCTGCCATTTAACCTCATTTTGTATGGAAATACAGAAACAAATCACACGTCCTATAACATTAGACTATATATGTGCCAGGTGCCATTTGTACTCATCTAGGTGTATTTAGGAGAAGCACCTGGAAATTTCTACTAAGGCAATAAACTATGAAAAAAAAATATATATATTATTGAATTGCAGACATGGAATTCTTCTTAAAGAATCACAGTGGTCTGTGAGAGGGGAAAATCTAATTGATCTAATACATCTGTTATAATAAGTAATTCACCAAAGTGAAATGAAAATGAAGTGAAATAAATTTTTAGTTTGCCTTGCATATGTTAAACATATCATAGAACCAGGGAACTGATCTGATCTCAGATTAATCTGAAAGTGAGGGCGAGAAGACTGGTGCCCAGCAGATCCCCCAGTGCAGTCAGGTAGGGGATGGAGTAATTATCAGGGTCCAGTCCATGTCGCCAGATCAGCCACACCAACACATCTGCCATGTACAACAGTATTATTACCTGCAGTGAGAGGGAATGAGACAAAGGAGATCTGTGTGCTACAAATATACAAGTTTTGTATATGGCTCAGATTTGAAGCTGGGTGTAAACCGGTCTTAGTAACAATAACAGTAATAATAACAATTACTCCTGGTAAAGGATACTATAATGTGTATAGTATGTACTACACATAGGCTACAAATCAAAAAGGGACACTACACTTTCCTCAGAATCATTTGCAACATTCAATTCTCCCTTCAGAGTTTGAAGATCTGACTGAAAGCCACGTTTGTTCCAAAAGGAAAATCTAATTATTGAAATATTATTAATATTTTTGATACATGCTGTTTTGAAATGCTAAATTAGCTATAAGCTAGTTCGCAACATTAGCCTTCAAGTGTAAACTAAAGAAGCAAACTTCAGACACTAATCATGGAGAAGTCAAATTTAAAATTTCATTGAACTGTTCTTTTAATCATGAAATGCAAATAACCATTGCAATTTTCATCAAAGTGTACCCTTAACTGAGTGTGTGTAAAAAAGTTTGTGTTTGCTCCAGTGGCCCCAGACCTGCAGTAGTGCAGCACAAAGGTAGCAGCAGACGAAAGCAGCCGTCGTGGCAGTGTGTCCACCCTGGAGCAGCTGGACTGTGTAAAGGAAGAGCAGGTGACCTGGAACCACCAGCAGCAAAAGAACTCTAGCAGATCTTGAGTTCACTGCTAAACACAGACCCAGAGACACACCTTTAATAATCCCCTTTCCTGACTTTGATTTGTGATTGATAACTTGAAAATAAGAAGATTATAGGTTTCCAAACCCTTGGCATTTGATTGGCCTCTGACCTGTGTTGCAGAAAGTCATGCCAGGATGAGGGCAGTGTGTTTTAATGTGTTGGGATGTGATTCCAGGAACACTGATGCAGTGCAGGTAGGTGGAGATTCGGCTAGCCTGAATGCCCACCAGGTTTCCACCTACACCTAAGCCAGCGGGAACAATAATTATCTAATGCCAGACAAACTCTAAATGAGGTAGTGGTTGAATAGAAAAGTAGCTGTACTGTTGTCTGACCTGACACTAGATCCTTCTGATTCCAAGACATATTTTGTTTTTACTGAACTGCAAAAAAAAAAAAAAAAAGTCATCTTAGCAAGTGAAAATATCTTGAATATAATCAAATTTATCTAGAATTTCTTATTATAAGATAAGAATAAGCCATATAAGTGATCATTAAACCTATTACTGGTCATTTTTACTTATTACAAGCTTGTAGTTTTCTTATTCTACTGGCAGTAGAACAAGACTATTTCAAGCTTGAAATGAGTACAAATGGCTTGAAATAGATTTAATAATCTTATATTTGGTTTATTATAATCTTATAAGGGGCACACAGTGGTCAGCACGTTCGCCTCACACTTCCAAGGTTGGGGGTTCGATTCCTGCCGCTGCCCTGTGTGTGTGTGTGGAGTTTGCATGTTCTGCTCCCCCAGTCCAAAGACATGCATGGTAGGCTGATTGGCATGACAAAGTGTCTGTAGTGTATGAATGGGTGTATGAATGTGTATGTGATTGTGCCCTCTGATGGATTGGCACCCTGTCCAGGGCGTACCCCGCCTTGTGCCGCATGCTCCCTGGGATAGGTCCAAGGTTCCCCGTGACACTGTAGGAGAAGCGGTATAGAAAATGGATGGATGGATGGATAGTCCTATAAGAAATACTAGAGAAATTTGAATATATTCAAGATATTTCCACTTGCTAAGATGTATTTTTTTGCAGTGTGTTCCATTATACCCGATCAAACTATTCTGCTAATTAACAAGCCCTCAGTTGGCATGAGAAATGAGAAATACTGTGTGTGATTGAGAAAGAGAGATGTACTGTAAAACAAAAGAAATGGAAAGTGAGAGCCAGAAAAAAAAGACAGAGGATCGAGCCAATGCAATGAGCCAGATCAGTGAGTAAAAGGAAGTGGTGTGAAAAAAGATGGTGAAAAATGGGAGAAGGAAGTGGGCACAGTGGAGTACAATTAAATTATATCTTAGCAAGTAAGAAATAGTTTGAATATAGGCAAATTCAACTAATATATCTCTTTATTAGACCATTTTTTGTTTGTTTGTTTTTTAAATACAGGATAATTGAGATTATTTCTAGCTATTTGTACTCATACAAAGCATAAATTGTCTTATTTCCATAGCAGATAATGATGCTATTTTTAAACATTTGTTGCAAAATTATCTGCCAATAGAAAAAAGAATTCTAAGATTGAAATCTCATATTGAGAAATATTAGATCATTTTTGTATCGTATATCTTCACTTGCTAGAAAAAAAAAAAAAAAAAAAGCAGTGTGGAGAGATGATAAAAAAAGAGAGACACAGACTCATGCATGCAGATATCATTATATTATATTAGCCATTATTATAGTATTATTTATATCACAAAAGCAGAGCAGATAAAGTAAAAAAAAAAAATGAAACATGGTTAGTTAGGAAATTACATGATTTAGTGAGAGGAAAGAGTGATAAAATATGATAAAATAAATTGAGTGTGGTCTAAAATGTCACTAAATGAGTGTTAGGGGCCTTAAGAAATATGTTAGTATTTGGTTGAGTGAATGAGTAGGAGAAGGTTGGAAAATGAACTGAAAGGAAAAAGAGATGACAGACCAATGAAAAATGGGGTGAAGTCCAGACTATGACAGTTAGATGACATGGACTTAAGTGGAATACAAAATATTATGGCAATATATTTAAAGTTGTTAGAGTGAGGGTAATTGCAAACTAGTAATAATGGAAGTAAAGAAGGATAGAATGTATGATAGTTTGCAGGGTTTAATGTTTAGGGTGCAGGGGAGAAATGGTAGTTATTGTTTCTGTAGCTGTAAAGACTGAGAAACAGAAATGAGGGAGAAAGTCATATAAATGATCGAGATAGAATCACTGAACCATCAACTGGTAATCACCATGATTTCCAACCTAACACAATAACAGAAGAGAAAACAACCTAATCATCCCGAACCTGTGAAAGTTTCCAGAATGTTCAGGATGCCTCTGTATACACAGTGTAAACTGTATTGAGCAAACAGATCATTGTTTACAGTTCATTTTTGGTTCATGGTAATGGTGGGCCTTTAGCAGTTTTGTGAAAATAGTGACAAATTCTGGGGTCCGGACTGAGGGTGGAAGTTCATTCCACTACTGAGGGACAGTGAACATTTGTCAGTTTGAGTTAAATAAAAAGAAAGATAAAGCATCACTTGGAGTCTGGTCTCATTGTTTTTCATAGTTGTCTTTATGTAGTATTGTAGATAATAGGTGTTAGCAATCATTGTATTTCCATTAACACTGACCAGGCTCTGCTTGGGCACTTTTCACTTGTTTTCCTATATAATGATGTTTACAAAGCAGTGCTAATGGGAAAAAACAGCCAGGGCTGGTGCACCTACCATTAATGATGGGTGTGAAGACAGCCATGCCTTCAAACCGAGGGTCACTTACAGTCTTATCCAGAATCAATCCTCCTGCACTGTGAACACAACAGAGAACCAGAAGTTTTATTGTTTTGTCAATTGTCTTGGTGACTGTCAGCAAGAAGTCTCTCATACTGACACTGTATACTTACTCATTCAGGCAATTCTCTAATCAGCCAATTGTGTGGCAGAAATCAATGCATAAAATCATGCAGATACGGGCCTGAAAGTTCATGTAATGTTCATGGTAAATCTTGAGGCAGATGGGCTACAACAGCAGAAGACCATGTCAAGTTCCACTTTTGTCAGCCAAGAATAGAAAGCTGAGGCTGCACAGGCTCACCAAAATTGGGTAGTTGAAGACTGGGAAAATGCAGCTTGGTCCGATGAATCTTGATTTCTGCTGATGATAGGATTAATTTGGCGACAACAACATGAATCCCTGGACCCAACCTGCCTTGTGTCAACAGTCCAGCCTGGTGGAGGTGGTGTAATGGTGTGGGGAATGTTTTCTTGGCAAACTTTGGGCCTGTTAATACCAATCACTCACTGCTTGTATGCAACAATCCATTTGAGAATTGTTGCTGACCATGTGCATCCCTTTATGGCCACAATTACCAGTGTTCTAATGGCTAATTCCAGCATGATAATGCACCATGTCACAAAGCAAACGTCGTCTCAAAAATGAACATGACAATGAGCTCAGTGTTCTTCAGTGGCTTTCCCATTCACCCGATCTGAATCCAAGAGAACATGTTTGGGATGTGGTAAAGCAGGAGATTCACAGCATGAAAGTGCACTTGAAAAATCTGCAGGAATTGCATGATGCAATCAAGTCAACATGGACCAGAATCTCAAAGGAATGTTTCAAACATCTTGTGGAAGCCATGCCACAAAAAATTTAAGCTGTTTTTAGAGCAAAGAGAAACCCAACCTAGGTATTATTATTATAGTGTTCCTAATAAAGTGCCCAGTGAGTATATATATACACATTTACATTAGTGAGTCTCCGTATACAAGTACGTAAATGTGCACAAATTCAGGAGCTCTGGTAGGATACACATTTTTCAAACTAGCCGGAAATTCATGAATGTCAAAATTCTTTGTAATTTTACTTGTAATTTGAATGATTTAAGAATAAATTCATTTGTATGCAGCTTGATAAATGAGCCCCTTTGTTGGGAAAATAGAGATTATTCTTCTTGAATTGTTACCTGCTGATTAGCATAGCAATGATAACAGGTTGCCAGCCTGACTTCAGAACCTCTCTGATGGGTGGACTGCGGCAAGCGATGATCACCCAGACAGGGATGAGCAAGAGGACCACAGTGCATATCAGGAGAAGTAAATACCACTTCTCTGAAACACAGGAACAGGAATAGGACATTGCCAGTTACATAGACATAGACATACAGTAGACAGTTAACATACATAGGAATACAGTGGGTTTTATCATCCTAAAGCTGTGTAACCCTGTCCTACTTCCCTGTAATGTAAACACAGTTGTGAAAGTTTCCAAAACCCCATAAAACTTCACTGTTAAACGGTGTATTGTAATAGAATGGATCATACAGGCTAACCTGCGATATTATGGTCACCCTCTGCTGTCCTCTAGTGGTAAATTAGCAGGAAAACTGCAACAGTTAGTAAAACACTTCTAGATTTATCATCTTGATCCCTTGAAGTCATACTCTGTTATTTAATTATTCACTGCTACTAATTATTCAGTAATTATAGCAAACTAACAGAAAAATATGTAGTAAGACAGCAAGGAAGGCACATCTGAGCATGTGGATGGTCCTGGGAGTTTATAATGGGTTCAGTCATTTTAAAGCATTTTAAAGCTTTAACCTTCTGAATATCTTAGGGAAGACAATTCACCAAAACCCAAGTGTGGCAAAATTGGATAATATCAATTCTGACACTACATACCCACACATTTTTAAAACATACACCAGTCAATGATGTCTATTTTTATAGGAAACTGTATGGGCATGGTTGGTTTTATTATGTAAATCAAGCTGAGATGCCCAGTTAAAGTCCTAAAACAAATTATGAGTCAAAGTCAGGATCCAAGCCTGCATTAATATTTATTAGTAAGACCACAAAACCACAACTAGCACCCATAGCTTTGTCAGAAACTATGAAACTATGAACACTTGCAGTTATGGAACATGGCTGGGCTACCAGATGAAACTGTAAACTGATTGAGGGATAACCTTTTTTTGTAAGCTAAATTAGTTTAAAGAGCCTGGTTTGCTTTTCAATGCTACAGACCTTTGCTAGCAATGCAACACATTTCTCCACACTGGCTGCCTGTTTGTGTGGCAGGTATGTCTATAACATTCTTAGATATCAGGACGTTGGTCATTTTGCTTTATGGATGACTCAGTGATGCTATGATGCATTGTAGATAAAACATGGAGAAATGCATATTCTTTTTGATCCAGCAGCCAAGTGATGCCCCTGGAGGACAACAGGTGAGTAAGCAGATACCTCTAAACTGGAAGAAGAAGCTGCCGAACCCTGCCAGCAGTGAGAGGGTGATGAGGTCACCAAGGCTAGCAGCTATGGGGGTTGCAACATTATCAGGGTTAATGCCCATCTTTCGAGATCCAATGATCACCCCCACCATCAGCAACCCTATACACAGAAAAATAACTGAATTGATCCATCCATCTTTTGTAAAGCTTATCGTTCACAGGATCACTGGGAGCCTGGAGCCTATCCCAGGGAACTCAGGGCACTAGGTAGGGGACACTCTGGGCGGGGTGCCAACCCATCACAGGGCACAATCGCACACACATTCATTCACACACTATGGACAATTCAGATATGCCAATCAGGCTACAGCACGTCTTTGGACTGGGGGAGGAAACCAGAGTAGCTGAAACCCCAAATGCACAGGGAGAACATGCAAACTCAGAGCAGAGGTGGAAATTGAACCACTAACCACTGAGCCACCATGCCCCTTTAACTGAATCAATGTTCTATATAAAGTATGACATACAAGGTTTTCACACGAGTCACTGCTAAGCTGACTGAGTAAAAACTCTGATCTCTGTACCCGTCTCTTATTCCAGCTACATGAAGGAAAACTGAACATTGTTTACACAGAGGAAATGAAACAAGATTAAAACAAGCTATGAGCTGACCCAGAGTGAGCGCAGAGATGAAGGCTGTGGTCACACTGCTAGCAGACAGCACAGCAGCCTGATGAAAGTCTACACTGCCCTTAATCAGGCCCCCCAAACCTATTGCAGACAGTGTGGCCAGAAAACCCACCACTGTGGCCTGCACCTGCCAGAGAGAGAGAGAGAGAGAGAGAGAGAGAGAGAGAGAGAGAGAGAATGGGGGGATATCAGTTACAGGCAGGGGCCGAAAATGAGCATGTGTTTGTATATGTGTATGCATGAGTGTTCAGAGAGAAAGACCTGGACTAAAGCTAGATTGGTGTACACCATCAATGTCCATTGCCTGGGACTCTCTAGCTGGCCAGTGTTGGCCTGGATGAAGAGGAAATAAAAATGAAACAGGAAATAGAAGTTCATTTATGTAATGTTTTCATATACCATCAAATATAAAATACTTATCATGCCCATCTGTGTTGAATTCCAGCTTGGGTTGTAAACTAACTTCAGAACATAACATTTCTCAAACGGAAATAATTCCATTGTTTTTAGCATAAAAGGCATAAAACAGCATTTATTTCTTTGTTTATTTATCAAAAAATATATATCTTAGGAAGTAAAATATCTTGAATATCTTTATGATTTAATTTATTATGACATCATAATAAATGTAATATTGTTTAAGCTTTTACACATGTTACAGATTTCAGACTTTGAATTTCCTTTGAAATTAGTACAAATGTCTAGAAATTGGTTTAATAATCATACATTAGGTTTATTGCAATCTTTTATTAGGAAATACTAGATAAATTGGACTATATTCAAGATATGTTTCACTTGCTAAGTTCACTTTGCATTGTATTTGTTTGTATGTTTATTAAACCAGTGATATTTTTCTGGTGCTATGTATGTGTCTGTACTCACTGCTGTGGATAGTCTGGATGCTAACATCATCTCCAGATTTCCCTTTAAGCCCACTAGTGCAGGAACCAAGATAAACACTTCAGAGATTTCTTGAAGCATTTCCCAGTGCTAAAACACACACAGACGTAAAAAGGAACAAACCGTTTTAATGTATAGTTAACTCGTGCACCTCTCTGCACCTGCACACACACACAAACACACACACACACACATATACTCGTACTGTATTCATGATCATTCCTGCAGCCAGACGATACAGCAGCAGTACATGAGCAGTGATACGTGTGGACCTCTCTGGAAGACAGCCACTGGCTGAACATGTCAGCTTACAGGGGAACCCTCGCAGCTTCTGTCCTATAAATGTCAAGTCCAGCTCCAGGTGCACAAAAACCATTATAAATTCCGAGACGCAGCTTCTCCCGAGGCTGACACAGAGTATATATTGCATAATACCGAGTCCTTCAATTCAATCCAAGCTTTAGGAGATAAAATTCTAGACGAATGAAACATGGAGCGCTGTGGTGTCATAACAGGAGAAACACTGTCTTTTGCTGGTGGCATATTTTCAATGATCAGCAAGATCACTGAGGACCTCAAAGCAAATATATTTTCAAAAGAATGCAATCCACAAGCTGAAGATGAGATGAGATCCACTTGTTGATGCCTTGTCCTTTACTCTTTTTTATTTTATTTATTACTGTCCTGGTGCTCAGCCATTTTCCATCACTCCCTGTTCCAATGTCATTGTATTTGAAGGGCAGATTTGGTCTTGATCTGGAGGGGTCATCTCTACGCATACAAATACACAGGTCTAAACTTAAAAATAAAGCTCTCTCTCTCTCTCTCTCTCACACACGCACACACACACACACTCACTCTCTCTCTCTCTTTCTCACACTTCACTCCTTAGCAGCCCCGCTACAGACGGACTCCTGTGGAAGCCACTGCGTTGTCCAAGTCTAAAGAGCATTCTGGTGCGCTGAGAAAGAGAGACCCAGAAGGCAAACAGCTTCTTCTCTGACGATTGTGTTCTCTGTTGCTCGGCAGTCACATTCTGCAGCAGCAGGTCCCCCCTCATCATCTCTCACACACAGACACCAGGTGCAGGGAGCTCACAATCCTGCAGATTTTAAATCAGGCTCCTCCTCAAGCACAGTGTAGTCATCTAAGGTCCTTGTCTCTACAGAGTGGGTATCCTCTGATCAGTGCTGTCTGATCTGTGGGATAGTCATGACCCCTAAAGTGACGCAGGTACAAGAGTGCTGGATGGTTTGGTCCTCCAGAGGCAAGTGACTCTCTCCCCCTCTCCGTCTCCGTCTCCGTCTCTCTCTCTCTCTCTCTCTCTCTCTCTCTCTCTCTTCTCTATGTCAGGAGTGAATGGGAGAGAAACAGGCTAATTCCAGCCTGATATAACACTTTCTTCTTTCTCATTTTTTCCCTGCTCAGTCTATTAAGAGCCTCTGCCCCTCCTCTCTTTTAAATGAATTTAATTGTCTTCTTGTCCTTCCTTCTTCTCTTCTTTCCACTGAATACATGTGTAAAATTAAATGCACATACAAATTTATGATTATCTCAATTCTCATTTCGTATCCTGTGCCCTTTAATCAGTACTTCCCCTGGCCACATTTAATAGACTTCATTTTGTGCAAATGGTTGTCCTCTGTCTCTTAAAATCAGCGGACAACCAGAGGACAGCCTGTGAGTCAGCAAATATGTGACTGAGTCATGAGGTATGAGGTATTTTGGCCAATAACTCCCCCTCTGCAGACATGACAATGCTGAGATAAGGGATCGTCTAAACAGTTTCTTTTCATTGTAGAGAAATCATGTATCTCCAAAATTCAAACTAAATGCAGTTGCAGTTAATCTGTCTTAAGTGCTTCTATTATAATCAGGATGTTATATGTATTAAGACACCTATTACAACATTGATGTACCTGGGTAAGCCATTCTTTCCCCCATCCCTACTCCAGTATACACAGTACTCTAAGTAGCTATTTGTTTTTCTTATATCTCAGATATTTTAGTCTTGTACACATGAATACATTCAGACTAGTGACACTTTTCGTTTGTGTGTCTGTAAATATTTGATTCATTTGCACCAGATCTGTTTTTATTATTATTATTATTATTATTATTATTATTATTATCAAATATTGGTTAATAATGTCTTGAAAAATAATCACATTCTTTAGAAACCCTCAAAATATCTGTTTCTAAGATTTATCCATAATTCTGAGGCATAGAGTCAACACAAATGATAAAAAGTGTAACTACCAAGTGTTATGATGTCAGCTTGAGAACTAGCTCTCATATGTTCCTGTCTACAGTAATGGATGGGATGAGCAAACTCTACTTTCTGAGGAAGCTCAGGTCCTTTAACTTTTGCAGCAAGATGTTAGAGATCTTCTACCAGTCTGTGGTAGCCAGTGAAGTCTTCTTTGCAGCAGTATGCTGGGGTGGTGAACTGACCAAGAAGGCTGGCTCGGTCTTGGGCTTCTCTCTGGACGGTTTTGAGATGGTTGTGGAAAAGAGGACACTCAATAAACTCACAGCCACTCTGGACAATAAACAGCATCCCCTCCATGACCTACTGGTTAAACAGCAGAGCTCGTTTAGTAGAAGACTCACTCAGCTCCGCTTTACAAAGTAGTGGTACAGGAAGTCATTTGTACCAACAGCAATCACACTGTAAAACAGCTCAGCACTGTGCTGGGACACTATTTTGAACTGAGCCAGACTTAGAATAAGCTCAATTGACAATAGTTGAACTTTACCACCATCCACAATTCATATCCATAAGCACTGCCACTTTACTTCTATTCATTTGCCTTTTTATATTCACACTATACAATATTGTTTATCCCTATACAGTTTATCGCTGTTCACATCGTTTACACTGTTGACAGTGTTTACACTGTACTGCCACTTTAATTCCACAACAGTCTGCTGCTTATATTTACAATGATTACACCCCACTGCACTACCACACTGCACTGTATTTTTATTTATATATATTTATATTCTTATTTTGTTTTATTTATAATGTTAAATTACATTTCGTATTCTAACTCTCTGTGTTGCTGTAATAGGTGAAATTCCCTCTGAGAATAATAAAGTGATCTATCTATCTATCTATCTATCTATCTATCTATCTATCTATCTTTCTGGCAATATTAGGAATAATGTGGGGAAAACTGGCACACAAAAAAAAAGATTTGGAGTTTAGAGTTTAGTTATAACATAAAACATGCAGATCAACCATTCTAGAGATAGCTGGTTAGCAAGCTAGTTAAGTTGATCAGATAATGTTAGCAAACTTCTAGCATCATGTATTCAAGCTACTCTATAAATGTAACTAAAAATACATCAGTAGAAAATTAATTCATAAAACAGTTAACACCGTTCTATTTAAATTAAAGATTAAATTAGCTTGCTAGTTCAAGCAAAGTTTGTTTTAGATTCCTACAGTTTGGAAATGACTGTTATAGCATGTTTTACATGGCTGGGGGAAAATATTTCAATAATTCCCAATATTTCACTGTTTACTAAAAATGAACTAATTTCAACACCACATTTCAGCACCAATGCCTATAAGCCAACCCTGCAGAAAAAATCAGCTGCCAAAACACAGACCAAGTTGGTCAAACTGATAACCCATCTTTACTAGCTGGTAAGTTATTTTCCAGCATCCTCATTGTTTGACTAAATTGATCAACAAATGTTTACGATTTCCTAATTGGCTTAATGTTGTGTTATTTTCATAAAAATAGAATTTGGTAGTAGTTACCAGCTAAACAGAATTATGTACTAATCTTGTTAGCCTGTGTTTTGGTATCTGGTCAGACCAGCTATATGAGCAGAGCATGATTGTGTCTTATCAGTTATATGCTGCAGTTTTTTAAACAAAGACCAATTGTGATGAATGGAATTAATGTTAATGATATACTTGAACAGATCAGAGATGGACAACTGGCCTACATTTTGTAATCTAAACAAACAAAACAGCAGACTGGGCCACATGTCAGGGTGATCATGACATCTAGTGCTGCAGAACATTGACATATCTAAACTAAGCATTGTTTTCAGATTTTTCCACAAATATGCATTTCATTGAATGTTATAACAGTTTATCAAAAATTTAACATGTATGAATAAGCACATATACAATGTCAGCACTAACCTGTATTTCATCCAGCACCATTCCAGCAGTGACTGTTCCTAATCCAGCAAGCAAGAAAGGAACCAGCACCTGCTGGAAAATGACTGAAGAAGACTCTGCAGTCATTAGACCCATCTTCACATCAGCATATTTTTCATATCCACTATGCCAACAGCCTTAAAGCCTTCAAACCAGCTGTGTCCTTAGTTCAGGTTGTTGAAGTATTCAGGTAGATGGATGCCATTATTCCATGATTCTTCTAAAGTTTAGAACCATGCACAGAGCTTGATCATATAGCTTACAGAATTGCTCCGCTTTTCTTTAGCTTCCACTAATATCTTATTCAGTAATGTCAGAATCCTATAATCCATTCATGAAGTTTGGGCAATAATAGTGCCCTGAGTGTTCTGCCCATGTGAATTGGACAGCAGCCCCGTGATGCACTGGGAAAAACCTTGCACATGTCCTGTCCATTTCCACACCCACTCGTCAGTAATCTTTTTAGCATGATTTATATACGAGTGCTTACGGACATCAACATAAACAATTATTAACAAGATAACACCAAGAATTACAGGCACTCTTCAAGAGAAAATAACATTTAGTGCAATACTTTTACAAATAAAAAAATACAGAACATTAATGTATTTCCCCTACTCAATTCAATTTTCAATTCAATTTTATTTGTATAGTGCTTTTAACAATGGACATTGTTTCAAAGCAGCTTTACAGAACTATATAAACACAGGATACAGATTTTAAGTTTGTGAATTTATCCCTATTGAGCAAGCCAGTGGTGACAGTGGCAAGGAAAAAGTCCCTAAGATGATGTGAGGAAGAAATCTTGAGAGGAACCAGACTCAGAAGGGAACCCGTCCTCATCTGGGTAACAACGGAACAAAACCATTTCCATGGTACTTCAAGTGGTACCATCCTTAGAAATCTCCAGGCTGCACTGCTTGGGGTCATCCTCAGTGGCAGAATGTAGCCTCCAGGTGATGAGAGCGCCATCCAGAGGTAGGGCAACAAGATGGATCAGGCAGGTCCGGAGAGCAGAAAGGGTCAGGACCACTGACATCTCCATAATATCATGTGTGGCTCGACAGAAGCCTAAAGCAATTCCTTATGTGCAAGTTCAAAACAACACTGCATTAGTTCTTTAACCAATTAGAGAAGGAATCTATGCTTCCTCTACTTCCTCTAATAAAATCATTATTTATTAACTTTATTCCAATATTAAACAGTGTCATTTTCTCTTAAAGACATTGTGTCAAAATTATTGGCACCCCTAAAATCATTTTATTGAAGACCAAATAAAATCTAGGACTGTTAAAACTAGACTCTGCACATACTGCTCCATTGCACATTCAGGAAGAAGATGAAAAATTGAAAAGGTACAACGTTTCAGAATTGCATATTTAATTGTCAGGATCCTCAAGTTTCAGAAATACAGTATGACACCACTTAAACAAGTTTTTAACAAGATCTTTGGCTTTTTGTTTTGTTGCATGAAAGAAGCCTTCCTAAGAGCCATACATTCTCTCTAAGTAAGGGTTCACCAATTTAATTATAGGGTATGCTCATTATTACAAACATAAAAACATTTTGCAGAAAAATATGTTAGTTATGAGGATTCATTACTTAAAAACTCAACCTTTTTTTTTTTTTTTTTCTCTCTTTCTTGCACTCCCTATACTTAATATTGGCTAAAGCCATCCCTTATGAGTAAGCTCAAAACACTGCATTTGTTATTTATTTTTTATATAAATTTTTGCATTTTGCTTAAGACCAAAAATGTTGACGTTGACTGTTTGAGTGAGGTTTTATTAATATTGCTTTCATTTTAGATGCCATTTTTTCTCTTGTAGTACATTTACATTTAATCATTTGGCAGTCTCACGAGTGAGGTAGAATCCAATCCAAGGAAATACCTGTTCAAGTAGATGATCCAGTGAAAATGGCTGATTGTACGAGTGATACCAATGATCTTAAAAATAACCATATGAACATTCAAGTGAGAAAATATTAGATTCAATTTATTTCTGTTTGGCCTATGACTGAAAAACATCAATGCATTTACAAATGGCAATGGTAATTATAAATTATAAAATCTACTGAATATGAATATCAATTCTTGCAATACAAACATGTGAATGCCCTTCTTTTCCAGTGTTTTCACTGTTCTCTTAAGAATACCTTTTAAAACATTAAATCATGTCTCAATTAGTATTACAATGAGCGAAAAATAAAGGGAAAATATAAAAGGCTTATTCAAAACAAAAAGGTGTAATTCTTTAAATAGCTATGTATTTCATCTTAAGTCTCATCATAAACACTGTTTAGTTTAAAACAAATATTACTGACAAAAATTTATTAGAATTTTACTAAGTTCACTGTTACAATTTACTGATGTTTCATCTAGACAAATCAGTACTCAATTGTCACAGCTTTCGTCTTCAAATATTCATTGAGAGCCTCTTGACCTGTTGGGAAAGAAAAAACAGAAACACAGAGAAACTGTAATTTTGTACCGTTAGAAGGACATACTTATTCATTATCACAAATACATGAGCACACACACGCGTGCACACACACATACATGTCTATCTTACCCAGATCTTTGCCGAAACCAGACTGCTTGAAACCACCGAAGGGAGCTGCCACATCGGTCTTGTTGTAGGTGTTGACAAACACGGTTCCAGCTTGAAGCTTCTCACTTACATACAGAGCCTTACTGATGTCCCGCGTGAACACTCCTGATGCCAAGCCATAGTCTGTAGCATTGGCTCTCTGGAGCACCCCATCTATATCACTGTGAGAGAGAGAGAGAGAGAGAGAGAGAGAGAGAGAGAGAGAGAGAGAGAGAGAGAGAGAGAGAGAGAGAGAGAGAGAGAGAGAGAGAGAGAGAGAGAGAGAGAGAGAGAGAGAGAGAGAGAGAGAGAGAGAGAGAGAGAGAGAGAGAGAGAGAGAGAGAGAGAGAGAGAGAGAGAGAGAGAGAGAGAGAGAGAGAGAGAGAGAGTGTGAGTGTGAGTGTGAGTGATTTAGTAGAGATCAAGTCAGCAGCAGTGTAAAGATGGAAGTTTATGAATAGTACTTACCCATCCTGAAATTTGGAGATGATCATGACAGGGCCGAACGACTCCTCAACAGCGATGTACATGTGGTCCTTCACATCAGTGAATATGGTGGGCTCAAAGAAAAAACCTGAGGGAAGAGGAATGTCAAAAGATTTCTTTACCCTTTAACTGCCAAACAAGCAGTAGTTTTCAAAGTCAATCTAAAGACCACTGTGAGCTGATCTCTTCTGTGTGACCTGAAGACCTCGGCTGGACTTGGACATAAATTGACATAAGAATATATGTATAAAATGGATTTCTCCAATGTACAAGAAACAAATCTCCGTACATCACTTATGTCACTCTTCTATTCAGGCTGTTTGGGCCGCCAGCTATGTTTCAATGACTAATGAAACACGCTGCTGTATATATGCTATTTAGATGAAAGTAAAGCTTGGTAGAGGTATACACAGCATGTTAGAGAAGTCATGTAGTCCTTGAGACAAGGCGCTCTCACACAGAAAAGATGGACGTACAGGATTTGGGCTTCAATTTTGAAGATGATATGATTGTGGACTGCCTGTGACCCAAGACCAAAAAAGGAGGTGAAAGAGGTCCAGGGGCTGACAGGATATTATATTATCTGTGTTTATCACAGTCCAGAAATCAGCAAATATATTTTCAATATTTTTTTAAAATACGGTCTTAAATAAATAAATAAAAAAAAAAGTTACTGACTTTTTCCAACGTGCCAATACCATGAGCCCACATAAAAACGTGTTCTTTTCATATCCTGGGTCTGCTGTGTTCCACCATACTACTGACACTATTACATTGAAAATGCAGTACACATTAATATAAGTTAAACAAAGACTCCCCCTATCTTGTTATGACTCTGCTACTTTTGGGGTAAATGGAAAATTCTCATATGTTTTTGACTTGGTTGTGATCAGTATAATTCTGAATCACACAGTCACAGAGACACTGTCTTCACCTGGCCGGTTGACTTGTTTCCCCCCACACACAAGTGTAGCTCCTTCTTTGACTCCTCTCTCACAGTACTCCACCAGTTTGTCCAAGTGAGCTTTGTGGTTCTGGGGGCCGTGATCAGTGGAGCGGTCCAGAGGGTCACCAACCTTAATCTTCTTCACCTCTTCAACCTACAAACATACAGAACTCTGCTGCAGTCAGAACCATCACAAGCTTCCACCGATATGAAACATGCACCACTGACCTTATAAGACAGTGAGAAGTCTCAACTTCTGCACTGCTCCAAATTTACACTGTTTTAGCTAATGAAAGCAAAGCCCTAAAGGAAATCTGATAGCTTTAGGGGAAATTTGATAGGTGATTTCAAGCATGAATAAAACATGTATAACACACTTCAAAATGTATATATATGGCAATATAGTATGCCTGGCAGCCTGGGCAACTCATCAGAGTTGAATTCTGTTCAACATCCAAAAACATAAATATTTTATATATAAAATATTCTGCGACATATGCCTAATCAGTTACAGCTTTTAATGGTCTTAACAACAAATAACTGGTTAGAAAATGTGCAAGAATTAAACAAATAGATAAAGTAACTTAGTATGGGATAGTTTTTTCCTTTGATTTCTTTAAATGTTTAAGTTTTTAGGGAAAACTTGCAGACAGCTTTTTATTTATTTATTGTATTTTTACTTGGCCCATTATTATTTTTTTGCCCAACACACACACACACACACACACACACACACACACACATATATATATATACACATATACATATATATACACACATATATATACACACATATATACATATACACACACACACACACACACACACACACACACACACACACAATTAAAGTAGCATTTTTTTTTGGTTGCCATTTTTCCAATTGTGCCAATAATTCTGGAGCTGATGGTACAATATCAGTTGTCTAATACATGTTAAATGTTAGGAAAAATGTTCACTTCTATCTTACCACTCTTTGGACAAATGTATCATGCAGGGATTCTTCTATAAACAGTCTGCCTGCAGCAATGCAGTTCTCCCCCTTGTTGAAGAACACTGAACTCATCCCCTGTACAGTCCAAGAGACAGTGTTAAAACTTTTGTTCTTAAAGTGCATTCTGAACAGGACTTCACCACATAATATAATTCATTATAACCACTTTTATAACACGGAAATATTTATTTCATAGGTGCAGTGCGCAGAGAGGCACTGACTGACCATTCTGACTGCTTTGTCCAGGTCACAGTCACTGAAAATGATCAGAGGGGATTTACCCCCCAGCTCCAGAGAGACCTTCTTCACGTTACTGATCGCACAGCTGCAACACACACACACACACACACACACACACACACACACACACACACACACACACACACACACACACACACACACA
The DNA here is from genome assembly GCF_001660625.3 of Ictalurus punctatus. Taxonomy (NCBI): domain Eukaryota; kingdom Metazoa; phylum Chordata; class Actinopteri; order Siluriformes; family Ictaluridae; genus Ictalurus; species Ictalurus punctatus. The sequence goes on along the minus strand of NC_030426.2, from coordinate 10,941,407 downwards.
CACACACACACACACACACACACACACACACACAGCAACTATGAACTCAAACTATGAATTGTGAAATGTGCTGTCTATAGCTGAGGGTCAGAGTTCACTGACCTCTTCATGATCTGTTTGCCGATCTCAGTGGAACCGGTGAAGCCCAGTTTTCGCACGTCAGGGTGGTCTGACAAACGCTGACCAACCAGAGCGCCTGAAACATGCATGCACATGTCAAGAGGGATAAAATACTTTGCATTTAGCAATTTTAGAAAGACATTAAGTCATACAATCTACAATAAAATAGGGGCACCCAATCCTGTCTCAGGATTGTCTCTAGCATAGAATCCTAATCTTATGAAGATTTGGTAAAATCTGGTATATAATCTTAACAACTTCTGAAAAGACTGGGCATCATGTAAAATTTTTTTAATTGAGTGAAAAATTGTGAAACTACTGCTAACAACTAAGGGTTATAAATGACCAAACTTAGAGTTAACTTAAAGTTACCAAACTAAGCACACTGTGCTTATGAAAAACATGAGCACTGCTCAGTGATAGCAAAAACAAACATGACTTGCAAAAAAGAAATAATTAAATCATGTGGGTGAGGTGAGGTGTTGCACAGATGTGCACAGTACAGGCACTCAGATTCCTGCCTCCTCAGTTAATATGTCATCCATTGAGGAGTGCTTGTCCACTGATATGATATGATATATGATATATATATGTGCATCTGGAAAGTATTCACAGCACTTCACTTTTTGCACATTTTGTTATGTTACAGCCTTATTCTAAAATGGATTAAATTCAATATTTTCCTCAAACAATACCCCATAATGACAGCATGAAAGAAATTTGTTTGAAATCTTTGCAAATTTATTAAAAATAAATAACAAAAAAAGCACATTTACATAGGTATTCACAGCCTTTACTCAATACTTTGTTGAAGCACCTTTGGCACCAATTACAGCCTCAAGTTTTTTTGAGTATGATGCCACAAGCTTGGCACACCTATTTTTGGGCAAATTTGACCTCTCAAGCTCCATCAGGTTGGATGGGGAGCGTCGGTGCACAGCCATTTTCAGATCTCTCCAGAGATGTTCAATCGGGTTTAAGTCTGGGCTCTGGCTGGGCCACTCAAGCACATTCACAGAGTTGTCCTGTAGACACTCCTTTGATATCTTGGCGGTGTTCTTAGGGTCATTGTCCTGTTGGAAGATGAACCTTCGCCCCAGTCTGAGGTCCAGAGCGCTCTGGAGCAGGTTTTCATCAAGGATGTCTCTGTACATTGCTGCGTTCATCTTTCCCTCGATCCTGACTAGTCTCCCAGTTCGTGCCGCTGAAAAACATCCCAACAGCATGATGCTGCCACCACCATGCTTCACTGTAGGGATGGTATTGGCCAGGTCATGAGTGGTGCCTGGTTTCCTCCAGACATGATGCTTGCCATTCAGGCCAAAGACTTCAATCTTTGTTTCATCATGGTCTGAGAGTCCTTCAGGTGCCTTTTAGCAAACTCCAGGCGGGCTGTCATGTGCCTATTAATGAGGAGTGGCTTCCGTCTGGCCACTCTACCATACAAGCCTGATTGGTGGAGTGCTGCAGATATGGTTGTTCTTCTGGAACCTTCTCCTCTCTCCACAGAGACACGCTGGAGCTCTGTCAGAGTGACCATCGGGTTTTTGGTCACCTCCCTGACTAAGGCCTTTCTCCCCCGATCGCTCAGTTTGGCCGTGCAGCCAGCTCTAGGAAGAGTCCTGCTGTTTCCAATCTTCTTCCATTTACGGATGATGGAGGCCACTGTGCTCATTGGGACCTTCAATGCTGCAGAAATGTTTCTGTACCCTTCCCCAGATCTCTGCCTCGATAAAATCCTGTCTCGGAGGTCTCTAGACAATTCCTTGGACTTCATGGCTTGGTTTGTGCTCTGACATGCATTGTTAACAGTGGGACCTTATATAGACAGGTGTGTGCCTTTACAAATCATGTCCAATCAACTGAATGTACCACAGAGGACTCCAATAAAGTTGTAGAAACATCTCAAGGATGATCAGAGGAAACAGGATGCACCTGAGCTCAATTTTGAGTGTCATGGCAAAGGCTGTGAATACTTATGTACATGTGCTTTTTTTGTTTTTTATTTTTAATAAATTTGCCAAGACTTTCGAGGAGAATAATGAATTTAATCCATTTTGGAATAAGGCTGTAACATAACAAAATGTGGAAAAAGTGAAGCGCTGTGAATACTTTCCAGATGCACAGTAACACACACACACAGACACACAGACACACACACACATACACATACACACATACACATACACACATACACATACATACACACATACACATACACATACATACACACATACACACACACATACACATACACACATACACATACACACATACACATACACATACACACATACACATACACACATACACACACACACAATATATATATATATATATATATATATATATATATATAAAATCTCATAGACCAGCATTAATCTCCAGGTACTGCCCACAGTCTGGTCAAATAAAATCAAACATGCCTGATATACTGATAAACTCACTCCAACTGGCCTGAAATTAGGTCTGCAGGAAAGAGTTTGTGTCAGTTGATATAATTATGAATAGTGGATATAATCAGGATAAAAGTTGTATTATGTAACAGCTTATGACTTAAGATGCTTATAAAATCCTTTAGCTCAACCAGTGTGTTTGCCCAAGGCTGTAAATTCCCAAGGGCAGAAGCAGCATTGAGGTTGGTTTAGTTTTTTTATGAGCCAATGATGAGGCGTGCCTTTTTGAAATCTGAACGCCATAAAAAAACATTTCAATAGTTTCAGTTTTGAATAGTTTCATTTATAGGGTGTCAATTTATTTGACCTGGGCTGTGTTTCCTTACATGAGCATATCAAATGAATAATGTAAATTCACTCCCTGACTAGGACAACCGTAAAGCATACCTGATCCAGGCAGGATGTTGATGACTCCTTTAGGGAAGCCTGCCCTTGCGGTCAATTCTGCAAACTTCACAGCAGTCAATGGGGTCACCTAGTGTTTAACACACACACACACACACACACACACACACACACACACACACACACACACACACACACACACACACACACACACACACACACACACACACACACACACACACAGTAAGCAAGACCCAGCTTTAACCAGTCTTGTTATACGTCAGCTGTTATGAACAATTAAAAAACTGACTTCAAAGAGTTTTGATTCAACAGGCCACGATCTCCTCACCTGTGCAGGTTTTAGCACCACAGTGTTTCCAGCTGCCAGACACGCTGCAGTTTTCCAGGCCAGCATCATCAGAGGATAGTTCCATGGAATTACAATGCCACACACACTAAACACACACAGATACAGATACAGACACACATACACACATACTATTTAGCTATCGAATTGCTAAAGCACTTCCTAAATGGGTTCCCATAATGTTTTATATTCAGTGCAGCAAAATTAGCACATATGTGGAATAGTGAGTTAGAGGCTTTACCCAATTGGCTCTTTCTTAGTAAAGGTGAGGTTGCGATTGGGTCGAGCTTGATTGATTGGAATAGTCGAGCCCTACAGAGGAATAAGCAAGACGTTTACACACATTAACGTGTTATACAGAGCTGTCAAATTTGCGAACAAGAAAATCACAGCAGGTACAGAGAGAAACAAGAACTGTAACAAAGTCAAAGTCACCAAGCCGTTGGCACACAGGACAACTCTATGCTCACAGCATAAATGATAAGATACTGTATGTAAACAGCTGACTGTTTAAGTAGGAAATGAAACACAATAGGTAGTGCTGTTGTAGGATAGTAATCAACAATGTGGTGGTGTTGAAGCAGAGCTTTTATACCGTAGTTATAGTCGTTTTCCCATAACAACACTTCCTGAAGTGATCCCCCTACCCCTTAAACCACAGCAACTTACCAATTATTACCATTTTTTTTATTCATTAAAGAATGACATTGCACTTTTTATTAGTTTACATTTAATGCTGTGGAACATCTGCAAAACAAGTTCGTTTCTGTTATCACTCAGGTTAGAACAGCCATATATAACTGCTTCTTCAGTTTCTCTTACAATTAATGAAACAGAAAAAGAAAATGCAGATTGTCAGGTTATTGAAAAACCACAGAACTTATTACCCCCCCCCCCCCCCCCCCCCTTAATAGCACTTGATCTTTACATGTTAAATAAAAGGTATTCTTACAGAAAGCATTATAATTGATGATTAAGCATTTCATTTGTTATTCTGATTATTGTTAGTCTTACATTATATGAAACGTCCACCATAACGTCCACCCTGTGAACGACTGAGTTACTATAGGAACAATAACGTATTAGAACAAGCACATTAATATAAAACTGATTTCGATTACAGCCAGTACTAATGGCAGAGCTGCTGTTTTAACAAAATAACACATTTTTAGATATTAAACACTGACATAACAATACACTCTCTGCTTATATGCAATTATGGAGATAAACAGAGTCTTTTCTGAAATGTCTTACAGGAGTGGTTCAGTGATTAAGTTTCTGAGCAAATTATCAGAAAGCAACATACTTAACTGTCTACTGCTCAGCTGTGTGATTGTATCCGGTCTCATATGTAAGCTGCTGCCAAATGAAGAAATATTTATTTTCTGCATACGCATTTACATTTACGAATTTTGGCAGACGCCCTTATCCAGAGCGACTTACATTTATCCTGTTTACAACTGAGCAGTTGAAGGTTAAAAAGTCTTAGAGTGCTTGCTCAAAGGCCCAGCAGTGACAGCTTAGGAGTGCTGGAATTTGAAATCACAACCTTCCGATAAGTAATCCAGTGTCTTAACCACTGACTTTTTGTTTAGTCAAGAAGATTTAAATGGTTACGCTCTTACACACACATGTACACACACACACACACACACACACCTGGATCTTGTCACACCAGCCGGCAAAGTATCTGAACGTCTGAATGGACATTCCAACGTGGGTTTTGAGGGCCAGTGTGTAAACAGCTCCTGAGTCAATGGCTTCGATTGTGGCCAACTCCTCCTGATGCTGTTCCATCAGATCTGCCAATCTGGAGTAAAATATAACACACACACACAATTAAAACCTGATCCTCTCTTTCAGTATTTGCTCACATTAACTAACATCGCTTGCAGTTAACACTGAGATTGAGATGCATTTGTGAATTTTTAGATCTAGAGAGAAAGCCTCATTTAAATTGTGTATTCTCTCACTTGTAGATGAGTCTGCCCCTGTCTCTTGGATTCATTTTTCCCCACTCGCCATTCTCAAATGCCTCTTTAGCGGCTGCCACAGCTTTCTCCACATCTGAGATCTGAGCTAGAGATACATCGCAGATCGGCTACAGAGAATAAAGCAGGAGAGAGACAGAATAAGAGAGAGAGAGACAGACAGACAGACAGACAGACAGACAGAGAATAAGAGAGAGAGAAACCGAGAATAAGAGAGAGAGAGAGAAGCAGAGAATAAGAGAGAGAGAGAGAGAGAGAGAGAGAGAGAGAGAGCGAGCAGTTATTAAATATGTGCTTTGACAATGTGTCGGAAGAAGGAGTCGATAGTGAAGATTGAAAAATTCTAATAAGAACCAGATTTAAGAGAAATAAAGGATGTGCTAAATGGGAGTACAGGGGATTGAGATGTTTCATATCCATCCACATCATATCAATTTAAAAAGACCTAAACGGCGGCTGAAAGGCCACTTATTACAAAAAAGTAAGACTTGAATAATCACAATAGAGCTTTTATGAAGAAGTCCTATTCACAGGTAATAGAGCTGTGCACAAACTACATAGCAGCTCGCTCATCTCTTCTGCTATGGACCTTTAATAACCCACAGAACATCTTCACACTACCTCTGCAGTTGTAGGATTAATGGTCTTATAGGTTTTCCCTCCTTCAGCCTCCACAAACTCTCCATTTATAAAGAGTTGGTGGGGCATTCGGATAGTCATGTTGTTGATATTCATCTCCACCTGCAACATAATAGTTGTAATAGAAATGTTTAGAGTGTCGCTTTCATGGAAATTTTGCATGAAATGGGAAGAATTGCTTTTAAGTGTTTAAACTCTACAGTGATGTTAAATCCTCACATAGTCTACAGCTAGTTCTTCCTCAGCATCCTCTCCTCTCAGCTTCCTCACACACATCTGGATGAACTCCTGAAAGGTTGTGGCCATGTAAACATCCTCGTTCTGTAGCTGCAGCTGGCTCGCCCTCAACTTCACCTCCTCCACCAGTCTGCAGGAGAATAACAGATAAATATACAGATAGAAAAGAGTTTATACAGAGAAAATGGACAACAAGATATTAGAGACCAACAACAAAAACAACAACAACAACAACAATTTGTGTCAGAATTTGCATGCTCCACTTAAACAAGCCCTAAAATGTGTTTACCTGACAACATCCATTGAGGCAGCACCAGACTTAAAGAAGTCAGTGGAGTCATCAATCATCTCAACATTAGTCAAAATGCTCTTCCAGACCACCTGGATGAAAAAACATATCACACACACACACACACACACACACACACACACACACACACACACACACACACACACACACACACACACACACACACACACACACACACACACACACACACACACACACTTTTTGCTCCACCCTCTTATATAATCACAACTGCACTTCACTACAAACTGTGTGTTGCAGGCCTATGAAGGTTAATGATGATATATTTTATCCAAGTAGCAGCAAGGTATCATACCTCTATCATATATCTATTCTGATAGGAGGAACAGATAACACAGATTACTGATTAAAGTTCATGTTAAAATAAAAGTATAAAGAGATAGTGCATCACTGATGACAATACATGAAGCTGATGTTAGCATACAGTTCTGTGTAAAAGTATTTGATTGCTTCTGTTTTTGTGTCTCATTAAATTGTTTCAGAAACTAAAACAAAATCTAAGATAAAACAGAGGCATCCTGAGTAAACACAAAATACAGTTTTTAAATGATAAATGAAAAAAAAAAAAAAAAAACAAACACGTTATCCGATACCAGCTGGGCCTGTGTGAAAATGTATTTGCCCTCAAATCTATGAAATTCCCCAAATCTATGAAACTGCATTCATAATGGGGTTCAGCTGGACTAGGCACAACCAGGCCTGATTACTGCAAACCCTGTTCAATCAAATACAGACTTAAATAGAACATTTCTATTGTTTGGAACTGTTTGGAAGACAGGGGTCCCGTTACATCTGGCGTAAACCAAACGCCGAATTCCACAAATAAATAAAGAAAGAAAGAAAGAAAGAAAGAAAGAAAGAAAAAATAAAAACACCAAGCATGGTGGTGGAGGTGTGATGGTGTGGGGATGCTTTGCTGCTTCAAGGCCTGGGTAACTTGCAGTAATTGAGGGAAACATCAATTCTGCTCTCTAGCAGAAAATCCTAAAGGAGAATGTCCGGTCTTCAGTCCATAAGTTGAAACTCTGGTGCAGCAAGACAATGATCCAAAGCATAGGAGTAAATCCTAGTCCTAGAAGTAAGTGAAAGACTGATCCCCAGTAATCAGAAGCATTTGGTTGCAGTTATTGCTGCTAAAGGTGGCACAAGCAGATTTTAAGTTTAAGGGGGCAATTAGCTTTTCACATTGGTGATAGGTGTTGGATAACTTATTTTGCTTTGGTAAAATAAATTAATAAAAACCCTATTGTTTTAGTGTTTACTCAGGTTGCCTTTGTTTTATGTTGTATCTCGCTAGAATATTGATAACGACTTAGTATAATATATATGCAAAAACAGAAGAAATCATGACGGGAGCAAATACTTTTTCACAGCATTGTATACAGTAGCACAATCTATTTAATCAGCTCTTCAGAATGAAATGCCAGTCTTTTTGCTTTGCACAGATGAAACATGAGGCTTCTAATTCATTAGCTGCAGAGTGAACGTCTGAGTAGTGAACAGTGCTTCAGTGTCTCACCCTCATCTGCTCAGCAAAGCTCTTCTCCTCCTCCGTGAGCTCCACTGCACTGCTGGATGCAGCCTTGAAATACTGAGCAGCTGCAATCATCTTCCCATCATCAAACTGCAGGTTCTTCACCAGTAACTATAAAACACACACAAATACACACAACCACATACATACTGTGTGCTCAACTATGCAAACCTTGGGGTAGCACTTAATGTATAATGCATAATGCATGTGCTTTAACTCCATCTTCTGTACTGCCCCTCACTCTCTTATTCAATTGTTCCTTTATTTCTCTCTTAGTCCTCGTCTCCTGTTTTCCAACTATTCATTCTCTCTCTCTCTCACTCATTGTGAGCTAAAAACAAACAGCTTTTTCAGCTGAAGCTGGAATAAAGTCCAGCTCATTTAGTCACTCCCTGTGGTCAGCCAATATGGTCAAGAGGAGCTGAGTGTGTATTTATTACGAACTGGTGAGCTGAGATAACTGCATTCAGCACTGCTTTATGAAAAATGAGCATGTTGTCCTTTTTTGGCTGAGGTTGCATGCAAAGGCTTGGATATTTGTATAACTGAAACATACTTCTTTGATTTTCCAAACATTTCCTTTTGTGCAAATCGCCTTTATAAAAATAAAAAAAAAAAAAGAAAAAGAAAATAGTCTTCATAAATGAATGCATTAAAAGTGTGAATAACTATGCTTTTAATCATTATGAATGGACTGTACTACTTTAAATTCTCCTTGCATTACTTTGTGTGCTCTCACCGCCTTGCCATCGTTGCCAAACAGAATCAAGCCATTCTTGCTGACCAGACCTGGCTGACTCGCTCCAGGGATCTCCAAATGTTGCCCTTTAGCTGTGGAACCATTATCCACTAATGTTGAACCATAGAACGTCACATTCTGTAAGGGGAGGGAAGAGAGTAGAGACATTACACAGCATATTTTAACAGAATGCAAATATTAGATTTTTTGGAAGTGTGTGGGTGGTGTGTTTATTTAACAGCATTTTCTATCATTTTTTATTTTACACATGGCAGACAAAGCCATGCTCAAAGACGTTTCTGGTATATTACTACTAAAGTGTGGCTTAATAAAAGCATAAAATGTGTGTGACATAACAAACCTTTCCATCAACCTCTGCCCAGGCTCCAGGAACCTTATCATTTCCTCTGATCCAGTTATGAATGGCTTCTGCAGGCTGGTTCCAGTCAATCTACACACAAATGCACAGTACACCTTTGTTCAACACAAGCACTCTGTATTAGCGTAATTGTTGAGGTGTGGGTACTAAATATGTTCTGAATCTTTTAAAAAGAAACTAAATCTGACACCAAACATAACTATGATTGCCCACCTTTGCATTGTCCTTTTTCTGAATGCACTCATATGTAGCTCCTTCCTCTGGTTGTTTAACTTTAGGAGCTTTACCTTCTGCAATTAACTTCACTGCCTCCACCTTAAACATACACACACAGAATCTCAGTCAAGAAAGTATGTCAGTGTAAATGTCTGGTGCTAGGACAGATAGCATTTGAGGGCACATTCTATTAGGACATATCAAGAGTGAGTGGTATGGATGAGCATAATAAAGTATGTTACTGATAGGAGGATATACATTAAGTAGTCAGTGAATTTATCATCGTCTTATCTGGCTTGTTTTCCTCATAAAAGTATTCTTCTGGCTTCACTACTTTGTAGCCATACTGCTAGCGAAAGCTTGGCAAAACTATATATTGTGATACATGTCTTAAATTAGGAAGACATTATGAAGATCACTAAGACATTTAATCATCCACCCATATTGAGTTTATGATTTAGAACGTACACTGCCCTCCAATAATATTGGCACCCTTCATAAATATGAGCAAAGAAGGCTGTGATAAAACTGTCTATTGTGTAACCTTTTGTTAAAAAAAATTAACAATACTCTGCTCTCATGGATATCAAACAATTGTTTGTTAAATATAGGTGTGCAACAATTATTGACACCCTTTTTAGTCAATACTTTGTGCTACCTCCCTTTGTCAAGATAACAGCTCTGAGTCTTCTCCTATAATGCCTGATGAGGTTGGAGAAAACATGGCAAGGGATCTGAGATCATTCCTCCATACAGGATCTTTCCAGATCCTTCAAATTTCGAGGTACATGCTGGTGGACTCTCCTCTTCAGTTCACCCCACAGGTTTTCTATGGGTTTCAAGTCAGGAGACTGGGATGGCCATGACAAGACCTTGATTTTGTGGTCAGTAAACCATTTTTGTGTTGATTTTGATGTATGTTTTGGATCATTGTCCTGCTGGAAGATCCAACCACGGCCCATTTTAAGCTTTCTGGCAGAGGCAGTCAGATTTTCATTTAATATCTGTTTATATTTTATAGTCCATGATGCCATGTATCCTAACAAAATGTACAGGTCATCTAGCAGAAAAACAGCTCCAAAACATCAGCAAATAAAATCATTTCATGAATTTTTTTTTTTTTTTTTTTTTTTTACAATAAAGAATTTTTCACAGGTCATATTTACCAAGGGTGCCAATATTGTTCAAGGGCACTATAGTAGCAGTAATTTACAGCACTGATCCTCACCGTCCCTTTGACTCCCTCTGGAAACAGGAAGCGCTTATAGATGGTATTCACTGTGTCATCAGGCTCTACATCACACTCTTTCTGCAAAAGGATTGGCCCAGTGTCTAGTCCATCATCAGCCCAAAACACTGTAAACCCGCCCTTTTTGTCGCCATGGATGAGAGTCCTATAGACAATGCAATAATGACTTTTGGATATTGACGAAATGGCCTATACATGTACAATAAGCATAGAGGATAAAATTTACAATGCTATTTGCCACTGAGCATGTTAACTAATCACACACACAGACCAGTTAATGGCGGAGGCCCCTCTATGGCGGGGCAGCAGTGAGGGGTGGTAGATGATGGAGCCGTGCTTTGGGTGGTCTATCACCTCCATCGGGATGAACTGAGAGCAGAAGGGCAGTACGTTGAGTTCAGCTTCAACAGCCTTATACTGTGCCACAACCTCGTCAATGGCTTTGCCCTTTACCCGCCAGCGTGGAAACTTGAACACTGCCACGCCATCTTTCTCTGCTTCAGCACCTGAGGTATTCCACATTCAACCCATTTTAGTTCATGTATGAGGTTGAAAAGTTTATTTCACTGCAGAAGTACACTATCCTTTAATTTCACGGTGACGTCACACTGATTAATCCCTACCATTTTGAAGATGGTTCATTTTCATTTATACTCATTATCGGCTGCTCTAACACTTCACTACATGCAGTGTAACATGTAGAAGTGCTGCGAATCCTCCCTGTCATGCTGCGTCGTAGCTACTTTAGCTAGCTAGCTACATTATAGGACACCTGGGAAGCTTATCTCAGCAGCAAGTGTTAACATTAGAAAAAGTTAACAGCTAACTAAATTTTTAGTTATCAATTTACCCTCCCTCTAATGACAAAGGGTATTTAAAATTGTGTAGTGAAGCCAGAAATTCAGTCCCAAAGAGGGTAACCACCATATTTGTCATGTGACTGAAATGCTAGGATACACTCCAAAACATGCGTAACCCCAGTACACACAGTGTTTTCTTATTTCAGTGAAGTGTGCTGGGAGAAGGTCACACTGTCGATTATGTCCAAACTGGGACTTTGAGCATCTGTGGATCTTCAACAGAACTGTATGTTAAGGAAAGTTCTCAGTCCTCCAAACCATTTAATTATACTATATAATTATGCAGTTCTCAGTTCTGCAGCCCCCTTTGTCCTGCATTTTGAAATGTTACCTACTCCCAGCACACCTGCTCCAGCTCTTAAAGGGCTTAATAATTAACTGCCTGGTTAAAACAACTGTGTGCAGGGCAGGGGGTCCAAATGCACAGGTCTTAAACTCCTGCACACAACATGAGAACAAGAATAGAGAGGAATTAAAGCCTCACCTAGTGGGTCAGCCTTGCCATCTTTGTCAGGTATGGTAAACACCCCAACAATAGTGTGGCCCTCCTTCCTCAGCTCTTTATACACTTCTTGTCCAAAAAGGCTCTGGCCAATTACAGCAATCTTCATGCTGAACCCAAATTCAACCATAAGTAAAGATACAGAATCAAACTGAACAGGATATTTATGCACCAAAGATTATACACCACAAATGCGGACACTGAGCAAAAACCAGTGAAGACATATAGAAATATTTACCGCTGCTCTGAATTACACACTTTTTTTTGCACTTTAGTGTCACATTTTCAGCTGATACAGAGGTACCAATAGTGGTCCAGACTGGAGCTATTTAGGTCGAGTACCCCTTTTTTTATTTCTCAATTTATAAAGAATAAGTAAAAGGGGAGATGGAGCAATACTTAAATAGTTCTTGTTCAATCTCTTGTCTCACCCACAATGTTGTAGCAATGGAAATCTTAACATATGAACTTCAGTTACAGGTATTGCAACACTGAGATAAAAATAAAAATAAAATTTACATCTCTATACAGTCTCTTCATGTGGAAAAATAATTATTTGATGCATTGCAATTCTCTTTTTATGTCATGCTTTTGTAAAGCCTTGTGCAATGCTTTGTTTTCTTAATTGAAAAATGGTTTCCTCCTACATCAAGTGACACAGGGGTCATTTATTCAGAAGGATTTCTCAATCGACTAATATTAGGGAAGTGAAAGTAGAACATGGGATCTTAAGCATTCACATACGGATTTATTTTCATCTTTGAATACACAAATATTCTGAACAGGCTACATTTCCTCTGACAGCCCTAAAAGAAAACTTTTAATAAATGTGGCTGTTACTGGTGGATAAAAATGTATTAATATCATATTTTAAAAAGTAGCACATGGTCAAAATGTGTGGTCATGACACCCTGGATCTGATTTCACTTTTATTTGTTTAGTGTTTTCAACAACATACATTGACACAAAGCACCTTTACAGAAATCTGGAGGCAAATTTAGATTTAGATCTCTCACTGGCAGCAACCAGACACAAAAGGGAACCAATTTTCTTTTGGGTGACATTGGATAGTGGGAATCAACATCGTAAATCAAATCTTCCATCCATGCATCCATCCATCCATTTTCTATACCGCATATCCTACAGGGTCACGGGGAACCTGGGACCCTGGAGGTTTGAGGCGAACAAGCTGAAAATCAAATCTTGAAAATCCTCACCCAAATGTAAGGTTGTAACCGCCTACAGAGTTGGTTGTGCACAAAATACTGGTACCTTGCCTGAGTCTCCCTGACATAAATACCACCCATTTTCAATAACACACCCTGTCTGTCTTATTAACTGAAAGACATAATTTTGTAGTTTTCTTCCATCCTTACAAGTGCATCGATATACAAATCAATAAAGGGTATGCACACGACGTCACAGTAGGCGGAAGGCTCTGCGGTTACACCCACTGAGTGGCAGCAAGCCTGAGTAGCAGCATTAGCGTTCCGCTTGAATGCCGTTTCATTACACTGTATAAACCGCTCAGCATTTGACATTCGGCCATAAAAGTTCAGCTTGTTAAAAACATTAGAAGATGTGTAAACATAATAAATCTGCTTTACTGGTCCACAAGAGCTTTTCCACTATAAAGACATTTCTACATAAAGGTCACATGTCAACGCCACACAAATTACAGTAATAGAGCTATTTTGCATTACTGGCCTATAGAGGAAGGGCTAGGCTTTCAAAACTTGCTCTAGAGCAAATGGGTACAGTTTTAAGGAAAGCAAAAAGAGCGACTGAGGCTCCTTATTTCAGCCCATGGTATAGATTCAGGTTCCAAAAGAAATACCTGTCAGTGACAGATGAGGAATGAGAACCGAAAGACACACACAGAGGGTAAAAAGTACAGCATTATACACACCGCCTTGAATGTGGAGAAATGTGCAACACAGGAAGTTTAGCGTTTCAATAGCTGTAAACTGAACACCACGCTTTAACTGTCAGAATTTCCTCACCAAATATTATCTTTTTTTAACATATGCCAGTCAAATTTAAAGTCATATTTTTGCTGCTTTGTTAAATCATTGACTTGTCATTGTATTGCTTTTATTACAAGCTTGTAATTACATTTCCTTCCTGCAAACACTGTGTGTTTTAACACAAGCAAAAGACTTATACATTTAGCAGTTGCTATATTCTATAGGCCATATCTTCCATATAATCCACTTTCACTAATTAGTGAGAGGTTAGGTAAAGGTTTCACATGTTCATTTACACATTAATTATATTTCTGCTCGAGTTTCCTACAACATAAATCAGAAATAAGTTGTTTTAAAGATATACCGCAAACTAGAGGTAATCTTATACAGTTTCACACGTACAATTAGACATGGACTGTATTTCTCCTTGTGTGTTCTTCAACAGTCGAATTACGTGACTTTTATTTTGAAATGTCGCATGTGGGTTTCATTTATTCACCGGTAAAGCAGATAGATCACTTTTACACCTCTTCTTATGTTGTTAATAATGTCGAGGTTTTTTGTTTTATTTTCTTTCTGGAGTGTACATTTTTTCAGTTATTTTTTTTAACAAGCTGATGTTTATTGCCGAATAAAAGCAACTTCACTGCGGTCTGCAACAATGTAAATATCGCTGTGGACTGATTAAAAGGACTTCTTTACAACGCTTGCTCTTTACACGCTGAATCTGTGAGGGAAACGACCTGATGAAGCGGTTGGATGTCTGCCATTAGCGTCCCCATCACTGTCAAATGAGTTAGTGAGTTATTTTAGGAGTGAAGTAAGTAAGCCTGTCACTGCCTGTGTGCATGGAGCTAATTCCTGCACTACTTATGTTAAAAAAAGAAAGAAAAGGGCGATTAATTTCACTGCCTTTCATTATTATTGATGATCACTGATCGACTGTTTCGCTTGAAAACCTGTCAAAGCTATTGTAAACTTCACGTTTCCATATAAAGAGTCCTGCAAACTCCAACGCTGTTACCTACGATGCATTTAGCGCAGTATACCCTAGGGTGATTAGAATAAATTAATCTAGCAGAGTTTTCTGCAAAACAACAACTTGACATTACAGAAGAAAAGTGCATACCTTTGCACGTCTTGAAGACCCTCCTCGCGTGTGAGACAGCGATCCAATGGGAGTGGTTGAAATGTATTTCTGCGCCTGTTCAGACATCCTGAACTTCCAATCAGGTTAGAGTAAATTCCTCAGCGACCAATGAGAGGCGGAGCGAAGAGCCACGTCCTAAAAAGTAGTGATGGGAAGTTCGGATCATTTTACTGACTCGGATCTTTGAATCTCGTTCAGCAAAATGAACGAATCTTTTTTCGAGTCATTTCGTTAATTTCATCAGAATATAATTAAAATGTTACATATTAAATTCCACGAAACACCGAGTACTTAATAAACTATAAAATAAACTGTAGGCTAATGCAACCAAGGCCGAATTATGAGAAACAGAAATGACTAATTAATAGCTTAGCATTAAGTCTTCAGGCTATGCAGTCTGTTAGTTCACTTCACCTCCTGATCCGAGGCTTTTTTCTTTCGTCACGTCACATTAGTCACGTCTGTTCCTCGGAAACAGAAATGATTAGTTCACCTCTCGAGTCTTCGGGTTCAAGTCGTCCAGTCATCACGTGACCGTCCCACAGGCTGAGTGCAGTGGGGCAGTGACGTTATGAACGAACGACTCGAACCAGAAGACTCAAGAGGTGAACTAATTATTTCTGTTTCCTGTACAGAAACTATGGGGATGTTGCTGCGCATGCGCGGTCCAAAATGAACGAATCACTCTGAAACAACTCGTTGTTCCCGAGTCATATTAAAGATTCGCTCAAAATGAACGAATGACAATACTAAACCCCCCCACTAACTCTACTGACAAGATTTGAATAAAGTATGCTACCATAAGCGGTATGTTATGGAAAGCCAGATGGGTCAATATTCACGTGCATCGTTAGGCCGTTTTATATGGAAAGCCAAATGGGTCATTATTTGCGTGTATCCTTAGGCCGTTTTAAGTGTAAAGCCTCTGGTATACTTCGTTTTTTACGCACCGTCGTACGCATAGCAATTCAAAGTATACTCCATGTGACATGTATGCGTTGTAATGGAGGTTGGATGTCACAGGTGTTCCAAAGAGGAAAAACAGGTCATTTGCAATTAAATGCAGGCTTTAAAATATAGAATGTATTGTTTTCAGATGTTCTATTGCTCAATCCTTAGTCAGATGTACCTGCTAATTCTAGCTTTCGTAGCAAGTTTAATTAAATGCCTAGTTTAATTAAATGCCTAAATGGCATTCTCTTGTTTGGATGGTCATTTATATTTAAGATTGAAATTATTATTATTGTTGTTATTGTTGTTGTGTGTGTTTTTTGTCAGCGCCATTGAAAAAAAGAGTTGCGATATGCTTTGATCTCGCTGCAATGCAGTCACGTGGTTCATGTAGCTCTCAGTAGTTCCAAACAAAGCTACACTGTCTGTCAAACCTGATTGAATGAAGCGGGACAGACAGCAGCAGCGACTATATTTGCAGCAAATATTAACTTTCAGTAAATATTAACACATTATTTGCTTTGATTACTACATTGACTACATTTACAACAGCATTTTTTCTGGGGAGTGATGGAGAGACAGCATTAATCAGTTTTTTTGTGTTCACTTTTAAACTAAAAGGGGATTGTTCCCATAACACAGAATACATTTACAGTATGTATTAATTAATATTTTTCTCTTGCTTCTATGGTCATAATTACTCACATCTTAATGTCATCTTATGTTAAGACATTCACATAAGCATGCACAACAAGTGAATATCAATGAGTGCAAGCAACTGCTAAATTTATCCAAAGAAAGAAGTTTGGACAATAATGTAAAATAAACAAGGCAAACAATTGCATTCAGCAAAGCATTTAATTATATGATATATCCAGGAAGATGGGATAGGCTCCAGTTTCCCCGTGACCCTGAAAAGGAGTAAGCGGTAGTAGATGGATGGATGGATGGATGGATATATCCAGGAAGAGGCTAGATAAATTTTTCCTCGAATGGGAAATCTTCATAGAAACTCATTCGACCTCCTACAGGGACAGAAAGATGGGCACTTTTATGCAATTCCTGAAAAGTAATGAGGCTGAAATTAATGAGTGAAATTGATAAATAAAATGACAGTGCCTATAAAAAAAATAATAATAATGTACCTCTTATATATAATTATTTTTATTATTTATTTATTTTCCCCTGAATGTTCAATATTGAGGGTGGGGTGGAGTGGTGTTTATTAATGTTTATAAATGTTATTGTATGTATGATTATGCTCTTTCGATGCCAAAAACCAATAAGTATAATGTTAATGTTATAAAATAAATAAATACATAAATAACTTTTATAGATCAAGGTAGATCAATGGTTGGCTGTGCAACATTTGTATGCAAAAAAAAAAGAAAAGAAAAAGAAAAGGAATGTATTAATGAACCCCATTAATTTTAATACTCTTCATAAACAGCAGAATACTTGCTTATAATAACAGACCAGTCTGATGTGTGTAGAGGTGTGTGTGATTATGTTGTATTATTTGCGTGTGTTAAATAAATAAAAGAATGAACTAATAAGAATATCCCATCTGTTCAACAGCTGGAACTTGAGATTTACTGCATCAGTGAATAAAGGGGTAGCGCTTGCTTTAGACTTCCCTATCACCTCCTAAAAGTGAGAGAAAAAGGTGCTATCTTAAGGTAATGTAAAATTAAATGTCATCCATATACTTAAGTGATGTTGGTCCAATAAGCACACTGTAATGTTCTCTTGAGTTTGCACTCAACAAAATCTTTATGTACACATGTAAATGTTTTATCAGTCGAATCAAAGTCGGGCTGCAATTCCAACTGCCAGTTTATTAGGGTCACAGAGCTAAAACTAATACAGTCTAAATTTAACTACAAATCTAATCACTGAATATATACTTTGTATGTTAACAAACACCAATAATGATATAATTAGAGGTAAATGTAATGGGAGCTATAGAACAGAGTAGCCTCTGGGATATCCATGATAGAATGTCTTCCTGGTTTTCCTGGTCTCTTCCTGGTACTTCCTGGTCAGGGAGCTATCGATCCAAATCTCACTACCCAATGAGAGTAAATCGCAGTTAAGCCCTGCCCACACAAAAAGTTTCTGCCAGAATGGTGAATGTAAACTTGCTGCGTGTAAATAATAAGTTTGAAAGTACAAAAGAAAACTCTGGCAGCACATTCATAAACTATGATTAGTGAAACAAAGCTTAGAAAACGGTTAACAAACAACGCTGTTTATTTGAAGACCATGTTAAATTTTTGTCACTGAGTTCACTGTTTTCGGTTTCAGTGTTTTTCTTCTATCTCGTTGTATATTTTTGTTCTTTTCTTAAAATGTTACATTCAATACTTTTGGCACAAATTTAATTCAATACTACAGCACTTGGGAGTGCCCAGGCCAGGTTACACCCATGATTCACCTAAAATTTTTGCCAGTCTGTCAGTAGAAAATTCATGTTAGTGCAATATGTCAAAAAAAAGTGGCTCGATGTTGGATTTGAATGGACATATCCTTGCTACCACCAAATAAACTGCTGATATTTTGGCATTGATCCAAACATGGTCAAAGTGTATTTTAAGAGTACTTGAAGCATACACATTAGTAACAAGGGGGACAAGACTTGGTGGAGCAGGCATCCTCGACATTGAGTTCTACTACTCCAATGTCTCTTACTTCTCCTGGGTCAGAGCATGTGTTGACAGATTGGGCAATTTACAGTTGAGCTAGTATATTTTAATAGTGAAATGGAAATCCCTAATAATAATCCATCTTAGTCTAACGCAGCCTGTAGACCACTGTCAGCTGGAAACCACTAGCCTACTAATGCTACACTGTAAAGATTTACAATATTGTTATTAACATGTAATGATAAGTAAATCTCAAATACTGATGAATTTAGTCAGATAGCAAGGAAGATGGAAGAGGGAATAACTTAACAGCTGGAAAACATGGTCTACTAGCTTGTCATGCTCAACCTGTGGTTTGGTAGCTGGTAGCTAGTCAGACCAAGATTTTTCAGTAGGGTTGTTAGACCAGTTATTAGCTGCTATCCCTCATAAAAATTGTTGTGTTCCATTTCTGTATTACTGTGGTACTTTATGTAAATAGGGTTAGTAGACCTTGAAATCTTAAAGTGCCACTGAAATTAACTTTGGTATTTCAGAGCTTTTTTTTTTTTTTTACCTGTCCTTTACTTTTATGGACACCATTCCATCCTTTTTCTGTACTGCTTATCCTACATAGGGGGACTCGGGGCACCTTGGATGAGGTGCCAGCCCATCGCAGGGGACAATCACACACAAATTTACACACCCATACACACAATATGGATTCCAATCAGCCTACAACACATGTTTTAAGACTGGGGAGGAAACTGGAGAACCCAAAAGGAACCCCTGAAGCACGGGGAGAACATGCAAACTCCTCACACGCAGGCCATAAATCGAAGGAATCAAACCCTCAACCCCGGCGGTGTGAACACCAATATGATTTTGCTGAAATATTTTGGAGATATTTTTGTTTTAATTTTATAGTTCATCACATCCAGGAAAACAAGCTAAAGTTTTTCATGATTCAAATCTAAACCTTGTGTTCCTCCAATTAAATGCTCTCTAGAACAGGAGATGGGTTTTGATCTACAGCAGTAGGCATTAGCTGCAGTAGTAGCTCATTAGCAGTAAATATGGTTTGTCTGTGCCATTTTGGCTGTGCACCTTCCTGCACATTGTTCCCTTTTTGCACGATGAATTGGTTGAGAAAAGAATGGTTGGAGTTTATTCATTTTGAAGAGGGAAGAATTTGCATGAGGTTGCAATTATGTGACAGGCATTTCTTGGAGGAGTGTTTTACCAACTTGGGGCTGTTCTGTGCTGGAATATGTTGCTTCTTTAGACTGAGCGAGAATAATGTTTCGTCTTTATACATCATTGGGACATCTCCATCTGTAAGGGTAAATAAAAGGCTTTCATTTATCTCTTCTTTTTTCCCCATATTTAGCTAGTCTGCTAAGCTACTGTCAGCTCTGTTTAGATTCTCCAGTTGTGGTGTATATCAGTCAAGATGTGTGTAATCCAGACAAGCAGTTCCTCTTTCAGAAGGAAATACTTCACCATATACTGTAAAATCAAATCACAGCTAATAAGCCATTTCATGGGGAATTTAACTATGAAGCTATATACAGTATGTTTACTTTGCTCCTTTATGGTATCTATTGTTACAGTCCTGTATAACATGACAAAACAATGCAATACAATAGTTTTACTGTTGTACTTTTGTTAGATGGTATGTCAGTAATGATAAAACTATGACAATAGTAACCATTTATATTGTCACTTACACCACTTATAACACTGTTGGATTCTCAATACTGATTGGTCAGAAAGTGTTGATTAATTTTCAGCAGCTCTGACAGTATTTCTAGCTGTAATTCAAATCACAGATTTATATTAACAGTCTCATTCTAGTAATTCTATAGTAGCAGCTAGTTCGCATAGACAGATTTTAAATACGGGGAATTGTTGTTATTGTGAGGTTTTATGTGAGTTGATCTTTAAAATAGCATTTTTGGAAGTAGTCTCTAGTGTCTCCAGAGCTTTGTAGCAGAAAACTTAGTTACAGCTTTATCTCTGACTGACACTGGCAGAGTGATTTTCACTCTGCAGTAACATGACAAGTTACATTTTTTAAAATTAACTTCGAGAGAGAGAGAGAGATTGTAGATGTTAGAAGAATGTTAGAAGGCTAGTGAGAGATACTTTAACATAAATGATAACAAACTAGTTTGTTTCTTGGACATTTCACAATATGAAATGTAAATATAAAAATAATTTTGCTATAATTGTCAAATTGCTGTGCTATAAGGGAAATAAAATGTTTCATGAAATGCCATTATGGGTTAAATAATTAACTTTGGGGTTGTAATGGCATCGCACCATGCCATTGTTCATTAGTACTCTTTAACAGCATCCTCCATTGTGTTTTATTCCTTACATTGTTAATTTTCCATACATATTTTGTATTTAAATATGAGTTCTTATAAGTGTAATATAAGCAAATCTCAGACGATGTAGTGAATGCAGTGACTCCCGGGTCAGGGTGAGTGATCTGCAGTAAGTTGCTCAATAGCTCAAGTCAGACGGGTAAAGATGCTGCAGGATTTGCTTTGCTCTGGTGATAACAGAAGAGAAGATCCAGAACAAATTGTGATATTGCCTAATATTTGAAGAAAATGATACTGAGTTGCTCAACACAGATCTTTGTGCCAGTGCACCAGG
Source organism: Ictalurus punctatus (assembly GCF_001660625.3). Lineage (NCBI taxonomy): Eukaryota > Metazoa > Chordata > Actinopteri > Siluriformes > Ictaluridae > Ictalurus > Ictalurus punctatus. The sequence goes on along the minus strand of NC_030426.2, from coordinate 10,920,086 downwards.
GTGACCTGAATAAATTTATCCAGTGCTTGATGGTACTGCCATTACTGCCATCATAAACCAGGTTTAGGATCAGAGATAATGCAGTTAATGTTTTGGGAGAGAGAACGTGCTAACTGCACAAAGGTCATGAACCTGCTCTGTTAACACACATATAATAAGGAAGAAAGAATACTTAATGTTTTTTCCCCTCTGATGACCATAAACAGCCCTAAGCCAGTATCTTCCAAACTGGTCCTCAGGGTCTTGACTATTCAGATTTTTTTCAGTATAAACTAAATCACCCATGTAATATTTAGATAGATCTCTTTTACACTAGGACAAATGAAACACGATAAAAAATAAATAAATAAACCAATTTAAGGCAACAAGACATTTAGTGTGTTGGGTTTCACAGTCTGTCAGGACAGTATGTACTATGAAATAGTACATACTTGAGGTGATGTTCAGGTAAATAGGTCAGGGAAATAGCTACCAAATGTAGGCACAAGCACAGAAAATGATGCAATAGCATATTTTAAAACGCATTGCATTTACCTTTCTGAATATGATATAAATATTCTTTAATAAACTTTACTCACCATTTTGCTTAAAAACTCCTGACAGTTCTTTCATATTCTCTGAGCAGCTTTTGGATCCATTCAGTTGTAATATTTGATCCCTTGTAACCCATCCAATGCATATTTTATCTGGCATATATGTTCTCATGCTTCCAGATAGCTCGGCAAATAATTGGCCATTTATTTAGACATATCTGTAATATCTCTGCTATATTTCTTACACTTCTTTTCTATTGTTGTCTTGTTGCAGGTTAAAACCCAAATTTCTTCCTTTCTTTCTTTCTTTTCTTTTTTAAGACATTATGGAATTCATTGAGGGTCCTTTTTGTACAACATTGTAAAATAAAGGTACATTAAATAGGTACATTAATAAAGGTACATTAATAAAGGTACGTTGTTTAATTGACTGTCTTACTCATACCTTCAATGCAAAGAAAAAACAATCCCATTTCTGTCGGTTAAAAGAAGTAAAGAGAAACAATAATTACATTTTTTTCTTTGAAAAAGAGGGATAAATACACTCCACACTAAGGCGGCCCTTTCCTACTGCATATTATTTAGTAAGTCATATAACAGAAATCATATTCCTTGTGTTAGTAGTGTCTCATATTCAATATTTCTGTGAGGAAATGTATTTTGATTAACCTTGACATTTTAGTTCAAATATTTCTGAAGGACTTTGCACTGCATCTATACCCCTCACTGACTAGAGAAAGATTAACCACGTAGCACAGCATATTGCAAAAGCTTACCTCAGTAATTGGGCTAATCGTTTGGAGACACACATCATCTTTACTATCTCACTAAGTCCATATCAGAATCCAGCCATTTTGGCATAGCTTCACCAAACTTTGGAATGTGTAATTGATTATTGCAATGAATAAATAAAAAAAGATCTGTGTCACAATTTGCACTGATTTCCCCAGTGTCTGTCCTAAATATTAGAGGCAGGTTTCCATAGCTCTGAACTTGCCAAGAGTTACTGATTGACAGCTCTGATATCAGCTGACCATCAGCAGACAAACATATTAAAACTAACTTACGCCACCTAATTTACATCAGTTTCATGGGGTTTGGGATTTCTTGACTAAGAAGCAATATATGAAATGGTTCATCCCTCAGAGTTAGTACTAGGTAAGCAAATGGTTAAGAAAGAAAAGTAATATGTAACGGGCTGTAGATCTGAACATTATCAATCCAGCCCTGAATACGGCAGGAGAGAACATCCATAATGTTGTTGTTCTATTAGCTCATCACTGGTGAAGGAAAGTATGGGAGAAAGTATGTATTACTCTTTCTGACCACATGCTGGTGCTACCGGTATACAAACAGCACTAAGTCACTCACACTCCTCCCACGCTACTCAAAGTGTGAGATTAGTGGACTGTGAGGAAGCCATTCAACTCGGACTCAGTATAATGTTACTTAATTTACATTTATATTATCAGACCCTCATATACATAAGGAGTTGCAGAAAGCTAAACATGCAGAGATATAAAGTACGAAGAGAATCATATTTCAGGATTTGTAACCTGAAAGACTAGAGAATACTGTAAGTTCATATACATGCTATAATGGTTATTTGTTAACTGAAAGAAAAAAAGTTTAAATTCTAAATTCATGCATAAATACTAAATGCTCATTCATAACTATCAGCCTTTCTGCATCTGGTTTGAACTAGAGAGTTCAAATCTGACTGAGAGCTCAAATCTGATACATCCGATCAGCAACCAGCTGACTGTGGTCCAACCTTCTGCCGTCCAAACCAGAATTCAACTATGAAGTATTGAGGTTCTGACTTGAAAGGATCTTTCAAAGCAATGCCAGGAAAGACACACACACACACAAGCACGCACGCACACACACACACATGCACACACACACACACACACGCACACACACACAAACTATGTAATTTCCACCTTATGTTAACTCTGCTAGGTCTCATGTGAGTATCTGTTGCTAAGTGAAATATCTAGTAAAGTCATATGTTTTTAATGATGTCAGTGATGTAGTATTTATCTTGTATAAGAAGCTTTCACTTTGTACTCTGCTGCTAACACATACACACACACACACACACACACCTCCCTATTACACACAGCTGAGTGATAAAAATACTAAGTCACTCCACAGGTTCCATAAAACATTTTTTAAAAATGTTCAAAAATCCAAAAATAGAGCACAGGGAAATAAAACTAAGTGCACGTTTCCATCCTGACACTCGATTCCTCTCCGTGCCTTCCATGACTGGTTGGTGCCGGTAAGGCATCACCCGATACAGGGCCCACTGTTGGCAGGGGCAGCGGTGCAGCCTGACGTCTTTACTGGTATAAAAATAATACCCACAGTCATTAGGAGCGATCTGAGATCAGAGCCTGGAAGCAAAACCAAACAAACTGGCTTATGTAAGAGGGTTAACATCAATTATAGGGGAAAAGGAAAAGAGGGGCGAGAGAGAATATTAGTGAAGGCTGAATTGAAACAACGAAACAAAATAAACATTAGTGAAAAAAATTTATGGAATTTAAATACATGTTGAATTAAAGAATGTAACTCCTGCTTGAAGGTCATAGTCACAAAGGGTTTGGAAGACCAAAGCAGGACAGTCATACACACTCTCTACACACACCTCTGAGTGTGCTTCCCAGTATGTCTGTAACCTTCTGGATGCCTCTCGTCTACAGACTGAAATAAAATCCATCGTTACTCCACCACATGTTCAGCCACAGAACCAGTTTATTCTGCCTCATTCTGCTCTCAGTGTGCTTGTGTGTGTGTGTGTGTGTGTGTGTGTGTGTGTGTGTGTGTGTGTGTGTGTGTGTGTGTGTGTGTGTGTGAGAGAGAGAGAGAGAGAGAGCGTGTGAGCGTGTGTGCACGTGCACACAAGTGTGCATGTGTGTGGGCATGTTTTTACATCTTGGCGGGGACCAAACTTCCTCATAAGTATAGGAATATAGGAGTTCTGGCCTTGTGGGGACATTTGACTGGTCCCCATTAAGAAAAATAACATTAGGGTTAGATTTAGGTGTAGCATTAACATTAATTACCTGCATTAATAATTATGTCAATGGAAGGTCCTCAAAGGGATATTAAGACCAACATGTGCCTGCTTGTATGTGTTGGTTAATTTCCACTATTTGATGTGTGAGGCTGAAGAATTTCAAAAATGTACTGTCTTCTAAACACTTTTTTCTTTCTAATTTCTAATCTTTTACATATTTCTAATCTAGCATACTGATTTGTTGTTTTACACAAACACTGTTTTGTAGCTTCCTCATTCCATCTGGCTGACAGTAGTGTTTGAAACCCGTTATGACATTAAAACCCTGTGTTTCACAACAAACTGAACAGGCCTGTTCTCTGGTCAGCTTAAGATTTCATTGCCAAGATTAAGATGAGCTGAACATAGTGTGGTTCAGTCTGGACCTAGATGTTTGTTTGAATAAATGCAAAATGCATCATTCTGGGAAGCTGCAAGGACATCTTTGTAACACCAACTTTAACACAGTCTACAAGTATTACTCATACCCTGAGGGGACCAAGCACACTAGGTCTATTTAGAGTCTTCTGGTCAATGTCTGTCCACCTCTGCCCACAGACAGGCTATAAAAGTGTTCGTTCCCTTAAATTCTTTCATGTTTTGTGTTTTGACTGACTATGTCCAAGAACTGCACATTACCATACTAAATAGCAAAGTAAAAAAAAAAAATAGAGGCAGCAAAGTATTTTGACATACAGTAAATTTGGACATTGTATGGAGTGTGGTTTTGGGTTTAACAGCATATCATTTACCACATGCATTCACATAACATAAATTAACACTGTTGAGGTCTTTATAACTGAAAACGAAACTAACATGTGACATGTGTATTATATTTACAGTATTAGCTGTCATTTGGCATGTTTCTCTGCCAACTCTGCTACTGTCTGAATTTGACAAGATAATTATTCGATTTTATTTGTCAATACAAAAGGTGTGACTCTCAACTCTGCTTGAGTGCTGTGTTTGAGCATGAATCTAATCGCACACAGATGTCAGTGCTATATTTAAAGATTCTCCATCCCCTTTCCCCTGTGATGAAGCACTTCTGTCATGTCACATATCATCCTGGAGTGTTAAGTTTCAATCTTAAAACACACATGCAACTGAGACACAGCTGTTTTCTATTTTCACATGGATATTTGCATGTCATTTACATTCAGGTTGTAAATAACAAGTCATTTCAGTAATTGTACTATCTCTAGCTTATGAAAACCTGCGTGTGAGCTTTGGGCGTTGTTTTGGATAGTTCTGATTTAGCCAATGAATCCGGAAAGAAAACATTATGAGTTGCATTATACTGTACAAACATTTTAACAAACAAGCAAAAAATATCTTAGACACCCTTTGTGGCTGTAAAGGCTACAGGGGCTCCAAAATTGTTGTGTTCATTCTGAATAATCAGCTGCACTGTGCAAGACTGGAGTCACTATGCTCAGAATCAAAAGCGCATTTCTCTGCCTTCACAGCACTAACGCCACCATCCCACATGTTCCCACAAGATATAAAAGTATTTCACAGATAATCTAACAGCAGTCAGTCTTTTTTAATTACTTATACGTCTCTTCAGTGTGAAAGAAAATTAAATTAAAGTGTTTAAAAGAAGCTTCAGAATGAATTAGTTTCAGTCCTGTGATCAGCTGTGGCTTTTGTATCAGGGCTCCATTCAACACTCATCACTAATATGAGCGAGACATCAGCCGTGGTGTAATAGAACCTTTTACAATTTATTAATTATCTTATTTGTAATTTTGTTTATTTGTTTTAAATCATGATTTAGATTCCTGTATGTGTCAAACTGAATTATAATCAATGTGATAAAGCAGAAAGAATGTGAAAATTTCTTCAATGTGAATATTTTGTAGCACTTTTTTTTTTTTTTGCTCTTCATACACTTTCTCTTCCTTAACTAGCACAAGGTGTCAGGTTATGAGCAGAAAAAAATGTGCTGAGATGTCAGATGATTATGGACATGAATTTCTTCTTTATTTTTTTGGTAATAATATGAAACTGGACAGCTTCCTTGTTAGTCCCCAATTTCTGTTAGACAGCCAGTCCCTTATATACACAATGCTGAGTCATTCAGGTTGCCAAATGCTGGTTGTGCCATAGGGAAAAGACTGTATGTTTCAGAGTGCGAGAAACAGAACACAGGATGGTTACGCTTTAAAAAGTCAGAATAGCTGATGTAACCATTTTGCCTTTTCTAATAACCTGAGTCTACATTTGGGGACATAGTTCACATCACACAAACACATAGACACACACACACACACACACACACACACACACACACACACACACACACACAGTGTCCTCCACTAATATTGGCACCAATATAGGAGCAAAGAAGGCTGTAAAATAGTGCCTTTATTGTTTAAACTTTTGATATTTTTTTAAGAAAATTCACAAAAATACTCTGCTCTCATAGATATCATACAATTTAAATAGAAGTTTATCAAAAAATATATATATCTTTGTTAAATATTTGTGTGCCACAATTATTGGCACACCATTTAATCAATACTTTGTGCTACCTCCCTTTTGCCAAGATAACAGCTCTGAGTCTTCTCCTATAATGCCTGATGAGGTTGGAGAATACATGGCAAGGGATCTGAGACCATTCCTCCATACAGAATCTCTCCAAATCCTTCAAATTTCGAGGTCCACGTTTTTGGACTTTCCTCTTCAGTTCACCCCACAGGTTTTCTATCAGTTTCAAGTTTGCCAGACACTACTGGAACTTCAAATGGGATCGGGGTCTATGGTCAGATGAAACCAAAATAGAGCTTTTTGGCAATAAACACCAGAGGTGGTTTTGACGCACACAGAGAGGTAGCCAAATGGAAAAGTACCTCATGTCCACAGTTAAATATGGTGGTGGCTCTTTAATGTTTTGGGACTGTTTTTCTGGCAGAGCACCTGGACTTTTTGTTAGGATACATGGCATCATGGACTCTATCAAATATCAACAGATATTAAATGAAAACCTGACTGCCTCTGCCAGGAAGCTTAAAATGGGTCATAGTTGGATCTTCCAGCAGGACAATAATCCAAAAGATACATCAAAATCAACACAAAAATAGTTTACTGATCACAAAATCAAGGTCCTGCCATGGCCATCCTAGTCCCTCATTCTCCAACCTCATCAGGCGTTATAGGAGAAGACACAGAGCTGTTATCTTGGCAAAGGGAGGTAGCACAAAGTATTGACTAAAAGGGTGTCAATAATTGTTGCACACCTATATTTAACAAAGAGTATTTTGTGCTTTTTTAAACAAAAGATCAAAAGGTTAAACATTATAGACAATTTTTCACATCCTTCTTTGCTCATATTTACCAAGGGAGCCAATATTAGTGGAGGGCACTGTACCACAGAACACTAAATAAGAATCTCTCTCTCTCTCTCTCTCTCTCTCTCTCTCTCTCTCTCTCGCTCTCTACTACAGAGAACCTGATGTAGTCCTAAATACTCAATTGCACAGAAAGAAACGATCTGCGTGCTCAATTTTTTAACAGGCCAGGCCAAACTAGCTACCTGCCTCACACAGAAAAAGAAAATGAAAGGCTGTGGAACACTGAACTGGACTGATGCTAAACACCCTTTTGAAGGCCAGACTCAGAATTGAATTTGCTTACTCTAAAATGACACACAGACTGCAGGATGTCTGCAAGGTTTCGGGGCTGGGTGAGGTTTTATGTTGTGTTGAAAATGAATCATTAATCTTAAGCTTTTAACAGAAGCACTTACTATTTAACGTAATGCTTTTTAGGCAATATTTATAGTATGCCTTTCTAAGAAACTACAAATAAGGTTTTAATTGACTTTTTAAACAAAAATATTATGGTTTCCTTTCATTTCATATTTGTGTATTTATCTACCTTTATCTATTTCTTTATTGAAGTGGGTATCTAAAAATGCTATTTATTTGATGGAAAAATGGTGGACACATCAGGAATGATTAAAATAAAGGACTGTCAAAGTCAAGTTTGTCTCTATCTCTCTCTCTTACACTCTCTCACTCTCTCTAGATATCTCAATCTCTCTCACTCTCATCTGAAAGAAAAGGAATACTCCTGGCTCATGTTCTGCTGGTGTAAATTCACTGGCTGTGTTTCTTTGCCTAGCAACAAGCATAACACACCCTTCACTCTTGGGCCCTAAATCCTTAACATATGAGCCTCATTTGTTCCCTAAACACACAAAGTCTCTCTCTCTCTCTCTCTCTCTCTCTCTCTCTCTCTCTCTCTCTCTCTCTCTCTCTCACACACACACACACACACACACACACACACACAGAGAGAGCTGTGTTGAGTGTACAGTAAGTGTGATATAAAAAAATAACCTATAGTTTAATGTGTATTTATGGCATTACGGAAATAATAAAACAATGAAAGAATGGAAACGGAAGCATTGAAATACTATCTATACGATATATGACTGTGAGCTCAGTCATATATACACATCTATATTTAGTTTGAATTTTGCTTTTTTGAATTGTGTTTAATGAGAATTTGAATTAGGATTTGATTTTCTGATGTGTTTCATTCATCCATATGGTGTAGTTGAAGGGGAGGATTTCCTTTGGTGGTTTTCTTTTCTTTCTGAAGGAAGGGGAGTAGAAAGGCTTCTTTGGTGAGATGTTGGGTGAATAATATGGGTGAGACTTTCAGATTTTTTTTTGTCTCTTTTTGTCTGTCTGTATTTCTCTTGGTCCACAGAGTTAGTTTTTCTTGTTTACTTCCTCATTGTAATATTTCCTCATGAAAAGTGTGAGAACCCCTGGCCTGTTCTATCAGATATTATGGGCTATATTTCCTAACAGGTGCATGCATGGTGGTGCATTTATTGGTATAACGGTTTGTTGCTAATTTTGTTGGATGAAAGCCAGTTTTATCCTGTTCCTGCTCAGCTGCAAAAAAAAAAAAAAAAAGAGGATATTTGTTTTATATACAACCCCAATTCTGAAAAAGTTGGGACAGTATGGAAAATGCTAATAAAAACAAAGAGGAGTGATTTGTAAATGTACTTTGACTTGTATTTAAACAGAAAAAAGTATAAAGACAATGTATTTGATGTTTTATCTAATCTACTGCATAGTTGTTGTTTTAAGTAAACGTTTATTTTGAAATTGATGCATGCAACACATTCCAAAAAAGTTGGGACAGAGGCAATTTAGGACTAATAGGGATGCATCAACTTGAAATAAGAAGGTGATATGAAACAGGTGAGGCAATCATCTAATCATAGAGTATAAGGAGCCTCCCAAAAAGGCCTGGTCCTTCAAGAGCAAGGATGGGTCGAGGCTTGCCAATATGCCAACAGTTGCGTCAATGAATAATTCAACACTTTGAGAACAACATTCCCCAAAGACACATTGGTAGGATTTTGGACATTTCACCTTCTGCAGTGCACAATGTAATTAAAAGATTCAAGGAATCCGGTCAAATCTCTGTGCGTAAAGGACAAGGCCAAAAACCACTTCTGAATGCACGTGATCTCCCTGACATCACTGTCTTAAAAACTGTCATGAGTCTTTAATGGATATCCTGACATGGGCTCGGGAATACTTTGGTAAACCTCTGTAAGTCAACACCATTCGCCGCTGCATCCACAGATGCACTTTCTGCTTTAATATACAAAGCAGAAGCCATACATCAACACCAGATGTTGTCTGAAGCGATGCCAACTTCTCTGGGCTCGGTCTCATCTGAGATGGACAGTAGCACAGTGGAATCGAGTCAACATTTCAAATAGTTTTGGGACAAAACAGCCATGGTGTTCTCCAGGCCAAAGAGGAAAAGGATCATCCAAGCTAGTGTTAGGTCCAAAAGTCAGCATCTGTCATGGTATGGGGGGGTGTCAGTATTCATGGAATAGGTAACTTGCACATCTGTGAGGGCGCCATTAATGCAGAAAGATATTTACACATTTTGAAGCAAAGGACCAGATGTCGTCTTTTCCAGGGACGTTCCTGTATTTTCCAATAGAACAGCGCCGAACCACATTCTGCCCGGATTACAAACGCATGGTTGCGTAAGCATAGAGTGCGGGTGCTAGCATGGCCTGCCTGCAGTCCTGACCTGTCTCCGATTGAGAATGTGTGGCGCATTATGAAGCGTAAAATAAGGCAATGTGTGGCCCTGTACAGTTGCGTAGCTGAGAAATGCATAATGGATGAATGGAGGAACCTTCCACTTGCTAAACTTAACCAACTGGTGTCTTCAGCACCGAAACACTTAATAAGTGTTATTAAAAGAAAAGGTGGTGTTACACAGTGGTAAACAGTCAACAGTCATCAGATTTGAAATGAGTGTATATTTTCAAAAATAAATTCAGTGCACAAAAGTAAGACATCAAATAATGTATTAATAATGTGTTATATAGTACAGTGTGAACTGAATTTTCAAATGACTCTTTTTGCTTGTTTTTTTTTGCATTTTCCATGCTGTCCCAACTTTTTCAGAATTGGGGTTATATTATACTTGTGGGAACTAGGGATTTCACGATACCAAAAATCTAGTAGTCGGTACCGATACAACCAAAAGTACACGATACTCGATACCAAAGTCGATACCATGGTGTGGTTTAAATATATTTTATATATATATATATATATATATATATATATATATATATATATATATATATATATATATATATATATATATGAGTATATGGAGGACTGGCTAATACTGGCAAAAAAGAGAGGGGGGGGCATATTTTAGTTATCAAACACTGTCTGACAATGACTAATAAAACAGTGGAGGCTACAAGTGCTAAGGTGCACTCCTAAACGCGTGCACACACACACACACACACACACACACACACACACACACACACACACACACACACACACACACACACACACACACACACACACACACACACACACACACATACCTTATACTCTGAATGCAAGCATTAGTTTAAATTCACTGATATGGTGGCAGGCCAAAAAGATTTATTAAAAGCATGAACATTTGAATAATTATTAGTGACATTAGGCTACATTTTGCTGACAGGACACGGGCTGAATGGTGATGCATGGTGGCCCATTAGGAGATAGTTTATAACACTGGAATGTGTTAGTGTCGTTAACAAATAACTGGCTATCGCAAACATTACATGGAGCATAACATTAGCTGGATTCACAGCCACAATGCCAGCTGCCTCAAACAAACATAATATAGGACCTGTGTTTCAGGTGCTTCACCAAATTCGAGGTATTTCCTCGCTTTGTTTGAAATGAACGATAGCATCGGTTGCACACCAGCTTCAGAGCCTCAATTATATGTTTGTTGTTATCCGCCTCATATGCAAAGTATTTCCATATTCGACTCCTACCACCTTTCCTCTCAATGAGTCGGGGCGGAGCTAAACCTGTCGCCATCTTCTGTAGTTTTTTGTGCTTGTAGGCGTTCTTCTTCTTCTTCACCACTTGTGGACCGACTAAAACACTTGTGCGTATTTGCTGCCCCCATCAGTTCCAGAGGAATTGCAACCTTGGTAACTTCATTACCAACGGTACCTATTCTACTGCAGAAAAACAAGAACAGTCACGTTTTAAGAATGTTGGTACTAATATGGTACCGAAGTATCGGTTCTTGTGACATCCCTAATGGGAACACACAGACACGCGCACACACACACTAGCAAATTGACTGATTCTACATAAGACACAGATATAAAATATAAGAACAACTGATAACTGACACTAACCACATCACACCCCTGCTGTAACATAAGATCTCTCTCCCTCTCTCTCTCTCTCTCTGTCTCTCTCTCTCTCTCCCTCGCTCTCTAGCTCACTTGCTCAGGAAGCATTTTAAGAAGCAAAAAGAGGAGCTTAACATTTGTGTTCAATTTCGTTTCGTCCTGTTGGGCTGTCTGAGAGACCCAGAGGCAAGATTTACATCCAACCTCAATAGGAAGCAATCTGCTTCAGTTTGTGTGTGTGTGTGTGTGTGTGTGTGTGTGTGTGTGTGTGTGTGTGTGTGTGTGTGTGTGTGTGTGTGAAAAACAGGAAGGGAGTAAGGAAAGTGTGATGGCAAGAGTCTGCTTTGCATGTACCCAATATTTCAGTTGAAGTCATTTAAACAGACACATAGTTTCTTACACTGTCATTTCTGGAGTCCTTCTACTGCATTATTTGGCCAGACAACATCTGCGAAAGAAAGAAGAGTATTCTAAGAATTTGCAGAAATGGTTTGTGCAGAACTAACTCATTTCTGTTGATTTAGTCTCAAATTTGTACATACAGGCGCATACATGGCACTGGTTTTGAAACTGGGCATAACCATATAAACATGGCCTTTTTCTGGGTCTTGGCCACAGCACAAGTGGTTTTAGTTTTGATGTTTTGATCATCTGTGACAAGACCATGGTGGTCAATGCTGCTTTTTCATGGGGTAATAATTTCTCAGTAAAGTTAAATGCTCTGTTGTCAAGATGTGTAGAAAGTCCTAGTCTGTGTCTTTGTCTTGTCTTGATGGCCTGCTACTTTAGTGGAAAAAAGCTCAGTACAGCTACACTGAACTTTTATGAACTAATATTATGCTACAGCACACGTTAGTGTACATCCAGCTACACTAACAATGAATACATTCAAACTGTGTTATAAAGGAACAACTATTGTGCAAAATTTGTATTAAATTCTAAAGTTAATTGTGTTGTGTACTTATCCTGGCTAAAATGTAAATGTAAATCTTATAGTGTTATTTTGTAATTTGTTTAATATTGAAATATATATATATATATATATATATATATATATATATATATATATATATATATATATATATATATATCCCCTAATAGATTTCGTGCATGCTAAATGTTGATTTTATTAAGTTCACATGAAAGTCTAGTTGTTTTCAATTTTCCTGAAAAAGTATATGTTTTGCTAAGTGACCTTCTGCCCTTCAGACAAATCTTTGACAAACATACTGTGCAAATGTCTCTACAAGGTCAGAACTGTCAGCTATTCCTATCCATTGGAACATTTACTCTTCACCAAGATGTAAAAACATTGCAAAACACACACACACACACACACACACACACACACACACACACACACACACACACACACACACACACACGCACAAAGTAACCCACAAAGCACTTACTATCCTAACATATAATTGAGTTTGTTTAGCACTCTCAAAAGTTACTGTGTGTGTGTGTGTGTGTGTGTGTGTGTGTGTGTGTGTGTGTGTGTGTGTGTGTGTGTGTGTGTGCATGCAGTCTTTTAGCTCTTTGCAAGTACTAATGTGACACATGTTGTGAGGAGATTTTTTGTGACTGGTCCCCACATAGAGTTTTCAAGAATGCTTTTATTTATATGATAAAGATCCAAACTAAACGACTTTAAACAGAAGTGCAAACGGTTTTATGCCTCCAGTCAGGTGCCTGATGACACTGGCATCAAATTCAAGCCTTCTCCAGATTTTCTGCACTGGAAAAGGCGTTCCATGAAAAAATATTACATTTTCAGACTAGTTCACAGTAAACTAATTCTGACATTCCTGAATGTGTAAAGACTTAGTAGATGAACTGAAAGTTGCTGCTTCTGGCTCTCTCGTGTGTATCTGCATGCTTTCTCCATTAGATCATACTGATATCCAGTTTTACATGTGCGAGAGCCTGCAGTATCTGCAGCCAGGGAGACCAGAATACACATGAGTCAATTAGAAAAAGACTTTTAAAAGGGTGAATAAACTTTAAGTAAATGGTTTAAAATGCATGTGTTATATATTAATGTAATCTTTAGGTTTATATTGAATTCTTTTTTTTTTTTAATAAAATTTTCACCAGATTGCAGGAGTTACTTATGAAACTATGAAAAATGATGTACTGATCAGTAATATATTTTTCATGCACTCTAGATACATGTGAAAGCACAATTATTAATTATTGCTTTATCTGAAATAAATATAAATGGTTTTCATTTCATTTCTTTTGCACAGTGATTTTGTGTTACATTGTGTTACATGACAAAAAAAGGGCTTTCTCAATTTAGTCAGGGGACAAAAAGTACAGTATAATATAATGTTCCTGTGATGCTGTGTGTTGCCCTGACATCCTGTAATAACAATTCACAGTGTGTGTGTCAGATGAAAATTATGGGAAATTTGTACACATATAGTACATCTAGGGTTGCACTGTGTACCGGTACTACAGTAGTATTGTGATACTAAAGCTTCAAAATACCGCAGATGCCACTGTATCTTTTAAACGGTAGTATCATCAATACGGTAGTACTGTAAGTAAAGTTGTATGTGTGGCAATTACAACTATTTTCTCTAAAATGACACATCTCATTGCTTTTGCAAAATACACAAAGGTTAGTGACACTTCATTTAACCTAAATTCTTTATCTTAATCTTTATTTCCTGTTTGCTAGTAAGCAAGCTAGCATTGTGCTAACCACTGTGTGTAAATGCTAAAATTATCCGCGATTGGTAGCAAGCGAGCTAATGTTCCCAAGTTTATTTGGAGTTTGTTTTCAAATTCAGTTATTGATTCCTAATGTTGTGTTCATTCTTATTATTCTGAGGACAATATCCATTTGCATGATTTCATTGCTCTAGGGAACAATAGATGAAATAAGTAGCACATTGAATTAGTTGCTTGCCAATTGTATGATTGTTCTTGAGTTTTTCCAACAGCCAGTTATTCATTAATAAAGTATTCAGAGGAACATTTGGTTTGTCTGTTTTCATTTATATCTTGGTATTTCTGTACATTTGTTTTGAATTGTAGATTTGAATTATGAATTAACACAAAATTGTGTGGTATGCTGATGCTACTGGGTTTCGTGATAACCCTACACACATCATTATCTGCCAGCTCAGATACATTAAAAGTCCTAACTCTAGACACAAAATAAGTCTGAATACACAGTGACAGACTGAGCCACCAACCAATCAGGAGACAGAGTGTAATAGCATGACAGAGGAAACAAACAAGAGTGAGTCTGATATTATCACATGAGACTGAAAATGTTTCAGGACTAATGGAGTTTTGGTAAGACATTTACATATACTTTAATTTGGTGGTAAGCTATTGAATGACATGGCTGTCATCCTTGTTGCTGAATTGTTATCCAGTTGTGAAGTCATTTAGCTAGTGACTAGCGTGGTGTGTTTGTTTTTGTATTTCCTACTCGGTTATATCTGGCGACAGTGAGTTATTCAAGCCACCTGCTAGCCCTTGGTAAAACTGCTTCATGCCTACTGTGTTTGACATGCTGTAAAACAAAATACACAGATTAGATAATAAAATCCATGAAGAATATGGATTGAGTAATAAAATACAATAGTGAGTCAACTGAAAACCTTTTTTTTTTTTTTTGCTTTGTTTATTGTATGTACGTCCACAAGTCTACACATGTACTGGAAGACAATAGCATCTGGGAGGTTTTGCTCTTTTACCTGGTACTTTGATAGAGACACCTTGATGTGCACAGTAAAGGTTTTTTTTTTCTCTCCTTATAATGCTTCTGTAATATTGAGGAAAGCAGCAGATAATTATATCCTCAGAGCTGTGAATAACTGGGCCGCATCTCAAATCATGTACTACCATACTAAACAGTTTGTCAGTATGCCAGTGATGCCATTACTATTTAGGCATACTACTTAATGCACATCGTGACATGTAGTCTTGAATCCTGTATGAAAGTGAGTTGACTTTGCAGTATGTTGGCATTCACAGGTCTGAGATTAATCCATGCGGTGAAGAACCCACATTATGAAATATTCTCCCACAAGTTGGTCGCAATGGCATGATTCAAGTAGAGAGATTCCCAAATCTTACATCCTGCAGCTTTACTATTTTCAGCCTTTAAATAACCATTTTTAGTCCATGATTTTGACATCACATTGGCCTGTTTTGAATTTAACACAAAAAAAATCTAAATTATTCAAATTTGTGCATTTAACACGAAACTATTGAAATAGTTTCATTATCAATTAAAATATGTATTTTTAACATTTTGATCTTGAATAGTTTTAAACCTTGTTCATTAACTCAAAGGAAAGCTGTTAAATACTTTCAAGATGCCCTTAATTGGGCTTGTAAATGTGCTTTAAAGACACACACGCACACATATATTTGCTCCCACAGACAGCTTGCAGTTCCAGTTTAATAGAGAGAACATGCTAATTCAAACATGTGACCTCACACATATCTTAGTGATGCCAGACACGGCAGCTTCCTTCCCAATCAAAATGCAGAATCCTGCGTTTCCATGGAAAGCCAAACATAAACAGCCATGCACTGAGTGGCCTTTAAAGAATCCATTCATCAGCCAGCAGAACTAACACACAATCAGACAGCTGATTTAGGAATGGACCACTGCTTTCACAAGAAGCCATCTGTGTCATGTGTTTGTGAGTGTGTATTAGCTTTTTGAGTAAAAAGGGTCAGGTTATAATGCAGTATAACATTGGAATTGGTGTGGGCTGGAACAGAACAGAGCAACTGCTGTGGATGGGTCAGAAAGACAAGTAAAGTATGATTAAATGAGCCCTAAGCATCTAAAACATCTGTACTAGAATATATGGGCACACCCTGTTTTTTTCTCATCTCTCTCTCTCTCTCTCTCTCTCTCTCTCTCTCTCTCTCATTTCAGTACATTCCCTCATGACACTGTTCCTGACAGTCCAGCAAAAAAAGACAGCAGAGTAAAGGCTGGTGAGTTATAGCTAGTCGATGAGGTGAAAGAACTTTTCTCATATTTATCGAAAGAGCCCTTGAACTCTACCATCCTGCCTGATGGAACAATCCTGCATCAATCCTCAGTTTAGCTAATGGTCTGTTATTAGACCTCCCTTCCTGGTGTGGTAAAAAAAAAAAAAAACAGAGTGCAACTTGAACAGAAATCTGAAAGCTCCCTGTTTAATTCATTTTTAGAACTGACTGGTTGTTTTTGTATGTGAAACCACATGGCCAGATATATCACATTATGCCCTATTTATCTGATTAAGTCCTGAGTAAGCAGCAGTTTGTGCTATAAGTCAAAACAGAGTAACACTAAATTGGATGGAAAAGTTAAACCAAAATGAGGCCAATGATTCCGGAGAAACAGAAAGTGAACTAGTGTTGTTCTCCTTACTTACACAAGACAAAATGTTAGACTGTCTTACACACACACACACACACACGCACTTCTACTCAGCAAAAAAAGAAACATTCCTTTTTCAGGACACTGTATTTTAAAGATAATTTTGTAAAATCCAAATACGCTTTACAGATCTTTACTGGAAAGGGTTTAAATGACGTTTTTCATGCTTATTCAATGAACCATAAAAATTACTGTACCTGTGGAACAGTCCTTAAGACACTAAGAGTTTACAGGCGGTAGGCAACTAAGGTCACAGTTACAATAACTTAGGACACCAAAGAGACCTTTCTGACTCTGAAAAACACCAGAAGAAAGATGCCTAAGGTTCCTGCTCACCTGCGTGAACATGCCATAGGCCTGCCGCAGGGAGGCATGAGGACTGTAGATGTGGCCAGAGCAGTAAACTGCAATGTCTGTAATGTAAGACGCCTAAGACAGTGCTACAGGGAGACAGGAAGGACAGCTGATTGTCCTTGCAGTGGAAAATTACATGTAACCATGTGTTCCCCCAGACATGATGGAGAACTTGCCGATGAATTGGTGGAAGAGTGGAGTAACATCTCACAGCAAGAACTGACAAATCTGGTGCAGTCCATGAGGATGAGATGCACTGTAGTACTTAAAGCAGCTAGTGGACACCACATACTGACTGTTACTTTTGATATTGACTATTCGTCAAATGTGTGTGAAACTTGTTCAGTTTATGTCTCAGTTGTTGATATGGCCAGTGTAGAAATTTCTGCCTTTTGTTTTTAACCACTGCTATGTTGCTTTGGCCTTGTGTTTGGGATCATTGTACTACTGATAAGTGAACTTTTCTCCCAAACTTTAGTTTTTTTATAGCAGACTGAGGCAGGTTCTATAGAGGTTCTATAATATTCTCCTGTATTTTGCTTCATCCATTTTCCTGTCAACTTTGGCAATCAGCCCAGGTTCTAAGGATGAAAAGCATCCCCAGAGCACAATGCTGCCACCTGTCACATATTTCCTCCCGCCGCTGAACGCTGCACAGCACGTGTAACAGCTCACAGCACTGCGACGCATTCTCCCTAGCTATCATGTGTTTGTTTATGTTGCCACGTGTGTTTTGTTTTGATTCATGTTTTGTCTCCTCCCATGTCCTGTCATTGGTTGTCTCCAGCGTGTTTCCTGATTACTCCCACCTGCTTTCAGTTTGCACCTTGATTAGTTTCTGTATTTAATGTCTCATGTTTCAATGTTCAGGACAAAGTATTGTTCAGTGTTTACCTGCCTGTCTGTTCCGAGCCATTCTGTTCTGTGTTGTTATTCTCCAGTTCTCAATCTCGTTCTGTTCTCTAGTTTTTGTATTTTGGATTATCCCTACCATTGCTGTTGCCTGATCTCTGCCTGTGTACTGATTCCATATTTTGATTCACATTTTGGATTTGTCTGCCTGCCGTTCGAATAAAATACAGTACTTGCATCCGTCTCAGCCTTCATTCCATGACAGAATCTCCCTCCAGAAGATGATGATGTGGCCTCCCCAATAGAGCTCCCTCCAGAAGACAATGACCTGGCTTTCACAGCCATGTTCTCTCCAGAAGCCAACGAGGTGGCCTCTCCAGCAGAGTCCCCTCCCGTGGCCAATAAGGTGGCCACCATAGCCGCAATCCCTCCAGAAGCCAACAAGGCAGCCTCCACTGCCAAGCTCCCTCCAGAGGCCGATTAGGTGGCCTCCCCAACATAGCTCCCTCCAGAGGCTGACAAGGTGGCCTCCACAGCCGAGCTCCCTCCAGTGGCCTCCCCAGCAGAGCTCTGCTTTTGCCTTAGGCCAACAGCACAGCCTCCCACATCACACCATACCTCCACCACCTGACCCTAGCGAGTTCACCATTGCTCCCCCACCAGACTCTCCTTTCTGTTTCATGTTGTTATCTTCCACTTCTCATTCTGTTCCCTAGTTTGTGTATATTGGATTATCCCTGCCATTGCTGTTCACTAATCGCCTGACCTCTGCCTATGTACTGATTCCAAATTTTGACTCACGTTTTAGATTTGTCTGCCTGCCATTCGAATGAAATGCCTAAATGCACTTGCATCTGTCTCAGCCTTCATTCCATAATACCACCACTATATTTCACTGTTAACTGCAGTATGGCCTGCATTATGTTTGCAATACACATAGTGCTTTGAAACTTGCCCAAAAACAGTATCATGATCTTGGTCTCATCACACTGAAAAAACACAACTTCACTGAGTTCATTCTTGTGCTTTCATATGGCTCTTCGTGACAACAGTTTCTTTCTAGCCACCCTCCCATATAGTCCTCAATCATGCAGAGCTCTTGTAATGGTTGTCTGGAGATCTTCACTACACTCTGTACTCTGTTATTTTTCTGAGGGATTGTTGACCTCAATGTGGTTTCCCTCACCAGTCTCTTTCTTGTATCTGCACTGAATTTTTGAGGGATGGCCTTGTCTAGGTAGTGCTTGGGTGGTGTGATTCAGCTTACACCTCCTCACTATTAATCTAGCAATGCTAACTCGGATGTCCAACCTCTTAGATATAATTTACACCCTATTTCTAAGTTATGAAATTCTATTACCTTAAAATGTTCCTTAGTCTTCATTTTCACTATTTTTCTTCAGACCGACATTCTCGTCAATGACAGTATAACTGAGGTGTTTTTCCTTTTTTTTTCTTTCTTTTTTTATAAAAAAGGACCTATTTTAATATTTCACAGGTAAATGTCAATTATAAGGCAAGTGTGTCCACATTAAGACAATATCTTTCAACTGGAGCTTCCAGAACCTGGGGGTTTGAATAAATATGCAAGCAGCATTTTTAAGGTTTTGATCAATTTTGATCTTGAAAATGCACTGTAAGGGAACATGTTTGCAATAAAAAAATACTGACAGGAATAATGTATGTTTATCATTTGTTATTCAGATAAAGCAGATAAATTCCAGGGGGTTGAATACTTTTGAAAGCTGCTGTATATACACTCAATGGCCATCTTCTCAGCCACACATATATGTACAGTAGGTAACCTTGTAGGTACAATTGCTCACTTACTGTAAGATTTACTCAGGGTAGCCCATCTGTTGCTATGTTTCTCAGCCCCCTCTACTCCATTCATTACTGGAATTGGCCCACTACAGGACTACCACAGCAGATATTAATGAAATGGTGGATCATTTTCAGCTCACCAGTGACACTGTTCTGGTGGTTTGGGTGTCAGGCACAGAAGTGTTGCTTGGGTTTTAAACACCTCACCTCACCTGGGTTAAGAAACAGTTCTCAACTAAAAATGTCCAACAAACACCTAAAATTTACCACCACCAACTTTACCTCACAGGGGTGTGTATGGCTATATAAACCCATGGGAGCTTTCTAGATAACAGAAATAAAAGCTTAGTTAGATATATGCAGTCTAATTTACTAGTTTACGTTGTTTCACCAAAACACTGATTCCACAAACACTGCTCTAAAACAAACCCTCCTCTGCTAATTCTGTTCTGTTTAAAAACATCCAACTCCACCAAAAAAAGGAAAAAGAAACTTATTCAGGTTTGATGGCCGCCTTCTTTAGTTTAGTGTTTTCGTTCAACTGCCTTTAGCAAGGTTTGACCCTTGAACTGTACAGAGGCTGGCTGTGTGCCACTGTTGGGATGTTATGTAGGGGGGAGTTTACTGCATCCTATGTAAGCTTGTTGTTCCCATCATACAGACCGAAACTTTTTGACTGGCAACTGGTGTTTGTATGCTCCAGTGTGTGCACAGCATACAAAAACAGTCTGTGTTGGCAGAGGCTATTTTAAATAAAGGTAAGTTCCAATTTAAATAAAAACAAACTTATACAAGACTGCTGATGAAGTGCAACTCAAATAAAGTCGGGGCACAATACAAAGACAAACTGGCAAAAATTTTATATATGTTTTATATGTTTTTCAAGGGTTTTTTTGGAGGTGGGTGAGGATGTAGATTGGTATTTGTGCTCAAAGCAGTTTTGGACACTCATCTACACTTTTTTCAAACATTAGCTGAAGGAAAATGGGCCGGAAGAAGAGGCCCAAGAGAATCAATCATGCTGAACAGTTAAGAGCAACTAGTAAGGTTTTAACATTTTCGCTGGCTTTCTCAAAAGAGAAATCCCATCAAGACAAACAGAAAAGAAGTAAAAGATCATTTATTACACAACCCTTCCTATATCAAGAATGTCACATTTATTTAAGCTAATAATTTCAGTTGTGAGTCTTTGTGACAGGTTTGAACTTATAACTGACTAGATTCCACATTTCTGTTTATGAACCTAAAGGGAGCCTCATATAATTTACCTCAACCTTCAGTTTTATAGCTCATACTCACATCCGTGAGTCACTCAGAGGAGGAATAGGCTCCCCCATTTGAAGCCTGGCTCCTATTAAGGGTTCTTCCTCATGTCATCTCAAGAACTTTTTCTTTACTGTTGTCACTAGATTGGGATTTCTGTAAAGCTGGTCTGTGACAATTCCTATTGTGCTATATACCTGAAAATAAACTAAACTGAGTTAAACTTTGCTGTCCCAAATATGTCCAGCAATTCCTGTCAGTGACTTTCAGGCTTCCTCTGAAAGCTACTTCATGCTTGATATATAATAGCTGCATAGCTGTGATGCCATGTAGTTTTAGACAGTTTTGTCTAGACACTTTAATGTGGTGCTGTGATTGATGCACTGGTAATACAGGCACTGAAATATATACTTAATTTTTCAACTTGATACACACTCAGTTGCTAATTGGCTGGCTGTAGTCCCTCTGTTGCTATGCATGATTTCTCAAACACCCAGTACCCAGGCAATTGATAGGTCCACCCCTATTTGGGTGCCCTCAACACAGCAGTGACACTGACATGGTAGTCGCCTTATACAGAGTGTCCAAAAGTCTCCATACACAGGGAAAATTAACACTTTTTTTGTAGCAAAATGTAACTTTATTTACAAAACATCCTCTACAGGGAAGTGGTAGCTCAGTGGTTAGGATGTTGGGATAATGATCGGAAACCCCAGTTCAAATCTCAGCACCGCCAAGCTGCCACGGCTGGACCCTTAAGTAAGGCCCTTAGCCCTCAACTGCTCAGTTGTATAAATGAGATATATGTAAATCACACTGGATAAGGGCATCTGCCATATACCGTAAATGTAATGTACATGATTGCCATTTCTTTGTAAACACACACAGAGTCGTCTCTCCCAACTTTGCCTCCCAGTTTGGCAACAGTGTCATGTGTTTCCTTTTAAATTCCATCACAAACTTGCAACAACTTCCTGATCCAACCAATAATCAAAACATTATTTTTAGTCAAAAGAATACACATTACAGTATCAATGTCAGTGTTACTGACTCTCAGCAGCGCTGAGACTCATCCACTAGCCAAATAATATTTGGTCACAGGTGCTTCTATGATGGTCACTTGTGCAGTGCAACAGAACAGTCAGTAAGGGTATACATATATATTTTTACCTGATAGGATTACCAGTGCACATACAAAAGTAACAAGAAGCTCATTTGTATTATTTTTACGAATATAAGTCCTTATAAAAAATGATCACCTGTGAGTCCTACAAATATATTTGATTTCCCACGTTGTGCGTTGAAGATTTTTGCTTTGTCATTCAGTCCTGTGTTACATAAAAACCTTCTCTTCTTGTCAAGACAGAGCTGAATGTGAAAGGACTGCTTAGGTCTATGAGTGAAAAATTAAACACAATACAAAAGTGCACAATATGGTGTTTTGTTCAGCCTGGCTGTGCTCTGGCCACACACACACACACACACACACACACACACACACACACACACACAGATAGCTTTCCCAGAAAAGAGCACAAAAGAAATGTACCACAAGCTTTGTTGCTATTGGCGAGCAAAATAAGTATCCTATTTCTCCTCAAGTGAAATATCATATGCTGGCTCAATAAAGATATGCACTGTGGGCAATAAACACACATCTACTGAAAGCACTTGGGCATCAAAACACACACTCTGATCATGCTGAGTGATGTCACTTAACTCAAAAAGTAGTTTATGCAAGAGATGAGTTGCACTACTGTATCTGAGTGAACCACTAATGAGAAAAGAGAGAGGACACTTTATTTCTCTCTCTTTATAATCCCTTAAAGATCTGACCATCAAATCTTCAGAGATGGAAATCCTGCCTCAAGCCAAAACAGCACAATCTGCTTAGTTCAGCTGTAAAATGAATTAATCAATTGTACACAAACTGTTCACAACTGAGTGATTCTATGCTGTCTTTTACAAAGGGACAGAGAGAGAAAATGAGAGGATTAGGGAAGAGGGAAAAAAAGAAAAAAGGGCTGACTAACATTCTGTAACTGGCCTCATCATCAGCTGACCATGGCATCAGCACAGGCACATGGCTCTGTTTCCATCATACCAGTCTACAGGGGATAGATGGAGGGGCCGTTGTATGCTATTTTCCATCTTAACTGTCTTATAAACACACACACACACACACACACACACACACACACACACACACACACACACACACACACACACACACACACACTGAGTAACCTAAACCGAAGTAGAAACTTGTTCTCAGGCTCTCAGTCTTTATGCCCTTATACAGCACTTTTAAAAGTGTTACAGAAGCGTTAGAGAGAGATAGAGAGAAGAAGATGAAGAATTTCTGGTTAAATATAAGGTAATGGAGATGTTTTTGATAACCTACAACCTTTTATCAGTCTTTAATAGATACATAATGGTGCTGTTCTGCACTGAAGAGGAAAGATTTCACATAATGTTTATGTGTGCACTGTCATGTTAGCTCCAGAAAAAACAGCTGGTTCCCATTCCATACACAATCATGTTCTCTCTCTTTGTCTTGCTTTCTCTTCAGAGCTGTTTTAAAGCTAATTCCATATGCCATATTTACAACACACACACACACACACACACACACACACACACACACACACATACACACACACACACACACTAATCATATTTATGTGCTGCAATAATGAGATTTCTCATGGCAGCTCCTTAGGAACGCCTCTGAACAGCTTTCTGGCAAAATCATTGTCAGTGGCCCCTAAGGTTTCTCCGATCAATCAGAATACATATACATGGTGGGTTGATATTTGGTGTTGTAGACAGCAATTGCAATGGGGAGCAAACATCCTGATGAAGACCACTCTCAAAAGGATAGAAATACTTTAAAATAGGACTTTTAGATTCTGATCCTTCAATGGACTCTATGCACGATCACGTCCACATTTTGTCTCATCCAGCTCACTTACATCCGGTGCCGAAGCCGATTTCTCTACTGTGTGAAGATGGCACAGGAGGGTATGACATATTACACTCACTGTTTACAAGAGCTTACCCAGATTACCGTGAATGACGTCAATCCTATTGTGAGGTAGCCAGCGTAAGAAGGTGAACGGCTTCAAATTATATATTTCAAGTTACAGCGACATTTTGAGGGTGAGTATTCTCATGCTATAGCCAACTAGTGAATCTAGCTAAGTCTCAGTTTCTGACAGTTCATACCTGTCTTTGCATTATTTGTATTTATTTATCTAATTAAAATTTACTTTATACAATAAATTATCTGCACTTGCATTCACCTCCTGCTTCAGTCCATGACAACTTGAGTACATAGTTCACTGTAATGGTACTTTTCTGAGTATAGTTAAATTATAGTACTTTTCCTTGAGTTTTGTTTTTTGTTTTTTTTAAATAAAACATTAAACTTCATTACATTTAATTTTAAACATGGAAGACTCTAAGAGTTGAACTTTGAGTAGGTCTTTCATAACAATACACAACTACTGTCTTCCCACTGTAGATACTTTAACTTTCTGGAAGCCATTACTATAATGACACTTTCCATTTATACTGAAGCTGACTGAAGCATATTTATAGGAGTTTAAAAAGTGCATTTCAATACTAAAAATTGCACTTTTGTATTCAAATACTAAGGTTGTATGTGAGTTGTATGTAGATATGCTGTCAGTAAAATTGCTAATATGTAACTTTAGGGGGAACAAGTGCTGTGAGGTGGCCTGTATTCCGTATGTTCAGCGCTCTTTTCTAGGGTCATACCACACCACACACATCTTCCATATGATTTTCAGCCATAGAAAAAGTGTGGTAGAAAATTTGTAAGAGTATAAAATAATCTCCAATAAAATCCACTCTTATAGATAAGTTAATTACAAAGCTACCACTACTTGTCCCATTTTACACTTAACTTGGGTCTGAGATGGTCTCAATTAAAACAGAAATGCTGATAGAGTTGTACCTCCAGTTTTCATTACCAATTTGTCCTCACTTACATTCTCTCTCCACACTATTGTCACCACGCTTGGCCTAACAGCACTTTTTTTCAGGCTAATAGCTAATAACAGCAGTTTTCCTCATGGGGAACCAGACAAATGTCCCCACTTGATCAAAACTCTCAGATATTCCTGGCTATCTGAGGACATTTGACTGGCCCCGAGTGCAGCTTTTAATTAAAAAACTAACACACAAACACACATATGTACATACACACCGCACAAGAGTAATGCCTACATCTATTTATACATTTGAATAGGTATTGATGGTAGGACATTATTTAATACTTTATTGCCTATTTTTAGAGATTCTGCATAATTTTAATGTGTTGGGGGATGAGTTGGAGCCAGAGAAAACTCGCTTGCCAGAACTGGCCACGGGCCACCATTTGATGATCCTGGACCTCTAGAAAACAGTGCTTGAACACGTTTAATTCATTAGTGCATCACTTGAACTATATCTTTTTGCTGGTGTATTATAGCAATATGTACTATAGGAGTATGTAAAGATTAAATTATGCTAAACATTCATTTAGGTTTTGGCCTGCATAAAAGCAGTGAAAGTGCCTGCCAGATAATCAAACTTCACAAAAACCAGCTGACATTGTACAGAGATTGAGAACCTCAGATCAGCTGTGTACTATTTAAATGTCACATCCTCAAAGTAGATCCATGTATCCATGTGCATGCATAAGCTACACGTTATTTAAATGTTATTTATAACTTGGCAGAAGGTGTGAAGATGACAATGGCAATGTACCCTGCATGGTAACTATTTTCTATAGTGTTAATAACACAACAGTGAAGTGTTTTATGCACAGGTTGTTGTTGTTAATTTTTCTTTAGCAGCATTCCTTCACACTTTCTCTAGAAATGGAGCCCCATTTTATTTCCCTTCCACAAGGAAGTAGAGGGGGATTATGCAACCACTATAATTACCACACTCCTTTGAAGTGTGGGTGTGGAGGTGGTGGGGGCTTGCCCCAAACAAATAGCTCTGCTTATTTTCCCTGACACTCTTGAAACTTGTGATGTTAGTGTTTTAGTGTGGCTTCCTTTAGGCTCCTCCAAAGATCTTAAAGAGCAGTCAATATAAGTTACCTGATCATTAAACACAGAAAACGTAGTTATCACCCACTGACAAACACACACAATATACACACGCACACACACACACACACACACACACACACACACACACACACACACACACACACACACACTTTCTACTCTACATGGAAGTGGAAACCTTGTTGTCCTTGGTACCACGATGTCCCCTATAATTCACTCATTGAACTTCCAGTCCACGTGAGGCCTCCAGAATTCCAGGACAGCTTCAGATCACATGACGTTTTTATGTGGGCACACAAAGGCCAAACATTGTACCACACTGGGAAGTGCTGGGTAAGCAGAAGAAAGGAAAGGAGGGAGCTAATAAGAACTTACTGCTACAAGGAGTATTTCACACTCTGGCTTGCTCAAAATACAGTGCATCTGTTTAAGGTTTTATGAGCTGAGAACAAGTTCTTTGACTTGAATAGTCTTAAAGTACCAAAAATAAACTGCAGCGTGAGAGACACATGATCTGACTGGAAACATTAGCATTAGTAGATGGCATGAGTGCGTTGACCTGTGAGTGTGGTGTGAGCATGAGGCACACTGTCGCAATGTCACCTCTGAGCAGGAGCATTAACCTTGTTATCAGATATACTGGACATTAAGCTTGACAAACTAATAAAGAGAATGAAAGGTGGCAAAAGTATTACAAATGTAAATAATACAGTAAATTTAAGATCTATTTAAGTTTTTAGATAAAGTAAAGAATATGTCATATAAAATGGGCTACAGAGTGTCTCACAGTTCAAAGCAGGATGACCCAGGACAAAACCTGAATTGGCAACAGTTTTACTATTGCAACTATTGCATAAAGACCGTGATAGAGATAGAGAGACTGAAATGAAAGCGTATTAAATGAGACAGAGTGTTAATATCTATTTTAAACCTTGTCAAGCCAGGATTTCTTATGTCTAGATATAAAGTGAACCCAAGGCTGGGAGGGGGTCGCAGCTGACTACTCTGTACAATCCTCTCTCAGTGAAGCTTCAAAGCATTCTTCCTGTTAAGGGTCACGTGCTACGTAACTAGGGACCAGTTTGTTGGCCAGATGACCCTGCAGGGATAAACAGCCCACACTAAAGTCCAAATCAGGAACCTAATTCGAGAAGACCTTAATGATTTACTAAGGATTTTCTCTGTAGCTAAGTGCATTGTCCCTGTTAAACTTGTACAAATATAATTTAAAGAATAAAGCTATACTCTTTTCACACACGCAGGTTTATTTCCCCCAAAAATGTTCTGGCTGAACCTGAGTTGGACTTGAAATGACAGAAAAGTTGGTCAGGCAATTTGCCAGAATCAGACTTACTGTAATAAAAGCTCCAGTAATATTCTTGGTATGCGTGCATGTGAACAAAAGCCAGAGAATTAGTTCCTAATATGATGATGGTTTATAATGCATTAATTCTGCGAATTACTTTTAATCAGCACATTCTAACATAAGCTTAAAGTTAGTAAACCAGCAGAGAAATATTGCATAAATTACAGTATGTTAGACGTCACATTACTGGGATTGTCGTGTAGCATATAACCAGTTTGAACCTGGAAAGGTTCTGGGAAAAGGCTGCTAATGTGAATATCAGCTAAAAGGAAAGTGCACAGAAGTTTTTTTTTCCTGTTTTGTGTGTGAAACACCTATTACTTAACCAAGTCTTGGTTAAATTCAGCATGATCACCATTAGATAAAAATGGATTGTGTACTCTTTCAGCTCACCATGCACTTAGCATAGTATCATTATCTACAGTAGCAGTCAGCATATTTCATTAACGTCTAAAATCACTAAGAGGTCTCGTGTCTCACTTCCATCCTGCCATGTGAGAGGAGCAGCAGCTACATGCTCAGTCATGCCACCACATATGCATGCCCATCACTCATCACTCACGCCTCTTCATCTAACCCATCCCACTTTTGTCTCGCAATTTGCTTGTCATGCTTCCTTTCATCTATTGTCATGATCTAATACTTGCTGTCACACAACTAAGCTGGTAATTCACAGGCTTCAGCTTCTCTGTATATTTTTATGTTTCTCACTTTCAGGAGGTTACCTGTCTGAAAAAGTTAATAGGTGTGATATTTTCCTCCGTTTGTGTTGAGCTTCTATGAGGAATGTATTAAACTCATGGATTCAGCTGCGATGCAGATGGACACCACACCAGTGCGCAATAATATTAAAGTTCTAAATCCATTTCTAAAACAAATCATAATTGTTGAAATGTACAGAACATTTGAGCTGCTGTATTTTTGGTGGTTTACCACAGTTAAAAAGTGGCACAGATGTACGCTGGCTGTTCTTTCACATATTAGGACAAAACACTATGATTCCAGCAAAAGGAAATGACATCAAACCCCAGCACAGAAAAATATACTTTCCTCTCACCTGGGCTGGAAGGAATCAGAGTGAGAGGTTCAGTGAGGTGTCCAACCTGTTCTACAAACACTTAGGAAATCCTACAAGCATAACTAAGCATAACCTTTTTTTTGCTTTTGTCTCAAATATTAATGCTTGCGATTTACACATGTATTTTCTTCAAAACAGACCTAGTTATAACATGCTCATTCAATAATATTTTGAAAAGCTGGATGTCCCCAATTATTTTTTCTAGCAGTGTACTGTATAGTAATCATATCCACCAATTTTTTGTGCCCTTTAAAATGCAGTGGCTGGTCTGTCTTTTGAAAAGTCAGTTGTATGGAATGATGGGTATTGAAAGAAGTAATTACAAAGAATGGCTCAAATTATACACAATTATGGTACACACAAAACATTACACACACGTACGAGGTGGCCTTACAAGGTGAGTCAAAAATACACCGTGCACTTACAAGCCAAAGCAAAAAAAATGAGCCAAGCCCAAAATGGCAAAAATATTAAGCTTTTAATGGTCTTAACAGCAAATCACTGGTCAGGAAATGAGCAAGAATTAAACAAATGCAATCCCAAGACCTCCTGTGCCACCATTTGCTCATTTACTTTTAACACAGTGAACTATTTAGTGGAAAGCTAGAAACAGGGATGTTCACTTATATAGTCTTCATATGACTAATCTTTTAAAGAAAAAAAAACATCCCAAATTTTAATATATATATATATATATATATATATATATATATATATATATATATATATATATATATATATTTGCACACAGGCATGAATTTTACTTCAAACATTTTAATCATTATTATGATTTTACCTTTGCGCACAAGAAGCCTGTAAGTGAGTTTCCCTGTTTCTAGCTTTTCCCCAAAAAGTAAACAAGCAAATGGTGGCACGGGAACTCTAATGAGTGCATTACTTTAATTCATGCTAATTTCCTGATCAATGATTTGTTGCAAAGACCATTAAAAGCTTAACTTTTTCCATTTTGGGCTTGGTCCATTTTTTCTCAGACCAGCTCCTGCTACCACTGTATTTCTAGAGTCTACTTCTTTAAACTCCAAGTTTACCATTCATTTATTAATTTTGAAGCATATTATTCAGTACTGTGAACTGACTCATTGGCAAGGGAAGTTGTGTTCATGCCCCATAGCCATGGTTTCAAATTAACCAAAACATGCTGGTAAGTGGACTGGCTACTCTAAACGTCCTCTAGGTATGAATAATGCTATGAGTATATCTGTGTGTGGACCCTTTACCCGTGTCCTGTATGGGTACATTCCTGCCTTGCATCCAGTATTCCTGATGAACTCTGGATCCACCCTGATTTTGAATAGGATAAAGTGCTTACCAAAGATGCTGAAAGAATCAATGATATGAATGATTCAGGAACTACAGCAAAACTAAAGGAAAGTATGTACTTATGGTAAGTATGTACATGTTCACCCCGGAGTGCAGTGGTGGAAGACTGAGAAGAGACAGAAAGATGTCCAAACTATAGAATCAAGTCAGCATCATGTCACAGTTTCAAGTCAAGTGGCTTTATTGTCATTTCAACCATATACAGCTAGTACAGAGTACACAGTGAAATGAAACAACTTTCTTGCAGTACCATGGTGCTACATGAAACAACAAAGAACAAAATAAGTCCTACACATTTCTATATAAAGTAACAACACAGTACAATAACTACTAAAACAAGACAATTGGCACAGTAAGTGACAGTGTAGCACTGACTAATACACAGGTCTAGTGTGGAAATGTCAGATATCAGGTAGTGCAAAAGAATAAAAATAACCTAATAAAAATACTGTGAATGTAAACATAACATACTATGAGATAGTTTACTCTGCACATGCAAGGACATGTATCCCCTTTGCAAGCCTCATCAGTATTCTGAGGATAGAACGCTTCAGCTACATCTCAAACTCATCTCCCAATTGAGCGAGAGTGTCAGAGAAAACAATTCAGTCAGCCACAAACACTCAAATGGATGAGGTAAAAGGATGCGTGTATGTGTGTTTTTAAAAAAGCCTTGGTTTGACACTAATCTGCCTGAATATATGAGCAAACATACTGTATGTTATGTGTAGTCATGCTCACAATCTCTTTATTTAAAGTCCATTATTTATCATTATTGTCTCCCGTCTATATGTAAAGAGTGATCTTTAATCAACAATTAGAATACAGCAAAAAAAAAGGTTTCGGTACAAATAAATCAACAGACCACAATTGTATCCTTCACCCAGCATGTACTGTCGGCTCATTCTTTATCTTTCTCCTCATATTTCACCACAACACCTCACTCATATTGCGTTGATGCAGAAGTGAACAAGCACCATGCCACACTACACCACTAATCTCCCTATTCTTTCTCTGTGCTCTGTGTCCGTTAATCTTTTTATGTGTCTGGTTATCAGTCAAGTTTTTGACTATCTATTCACCTGTGGGAGTGGTGAAGTGGAGATCACATAAAGCTGTCTTCTATTTTCCCTTACTTTTTTGTCAGTGCTTCCTTATTATTATTATTATTACTATTATCATTCCTTCAATTCCCATGACCTCAGTTCTACACGCCTCTCATTCAATTTATAATCCTTCAAAAACTCAAATTCACCTTGTGTGTGTGTGTGTGTGTGTGTGTGTGTGTTTGGTGGTGGTAGTAGTAGTAGTACAGCATGTTTAAACAAACAACTTTAGGCAACAGGATCCCCAACATCATTGTAAATTAACAAGGCATTTGGCACACTTAACAGTTCTGGACTGTGCACTTGGCTGCCATCTATTCCATCACAGTTTAAAGATTGTTTTTGGTTTAAAAGTGTTAAACTGACATTATGGATAATTAACAGAAATAAATCCCAGTTGAATGGGCTGAATCTTCTAGCGTTTCTCTGAAGGAACGTACTCTCTCTCACCAAACATTTTTGTAGGACATTTCATAACATTTGGAATTTGTAAATTTATATTTTGGGACTACTTTTTTAGAGGAAAGAATTTGTGGTTGTGCATCTATCAATGTACACATGGAAACAGGAAGCTGTCACATGTGTAACACAAAACTGCATGGCTGTGACACACCAAACCGATTTAGTATGACTAATACAATGGAGGCTGACTGAAATTGCCTTCTGTGAAAAGTTGCACTGTAAAGACTGCACCTGATGAGAAACATGCACGTACATTCTGCACCAGCTCTATAACTCGCCATACCAATAGAGGGCGGTAGTTTGTATTAGATCTTTGTCTGCATTTACAATCTGATTTTGTGAGCATTAGCACTGAAAGTAACCTGGTGTACAGTAGAGTAGCGCATTCAATAAAAGGCACTGGGTATACATTACAGAGGTGGGGTTGTGTATACTGCTGCAATATCTAATCAAATCAGCTCTTCTCATAAATGTTCTGCTCAGCCATTTTGTTTATATATATATATATATATATATATATATATATATATATATATATATATATATATATATATATATATATATATATTAAGAGTGCTTATTAATAAAGTTGATATACTTGAACAAAACCACAAGGAATAATAGCTTTTTCAATCATTTAATCATTAGAAATGTCAAAAGATGTGATATTCTTCTGTGGAAAAAGTAAGTACACCCTTGGCCTCAGAAGCTAGTATTGCCCCCTTAAGGAGAAATAGCTTTTTGTAGACATTTTGCATAATTGTCCACCAGTGTCTGTCATCATTTTGTTGGTAATTTCTGACCACCCTTCATGCAATATTCTTTCAGTTGCAAGATGTTTGAGGGTTTTCTTGCATGTACTACCCTTTTCAAGTGCCTCCACAACATTTCAATGGGATTTAAATCAGGGCTTTGACTAGGCTATTCTATAACCCTTCATTTCTTCTTTTTGAGCAATTTCTTGCTGGATTTGCTAGTGGACTTTCTGTCCACTTTCAGTTCAACTTTGGCCCATGTATAATGGCTCCTACGTCTATGTTTTTTAGACAGCAAAGGCTTTTTCCTGGCACACCTGCCATACAGGTCAAATTTGTGCAATCTCTTTATGATTGTAGAAGCACTTTGACCTCAACAGGTGCAAGACTTACTAGCAGATCCTGTGATGAAATTTTGGGGTTCTTGGAGACTTCTTTTTGCATCAAACGATGTGCTCTTGGGCTGAATTTGCTGGGACGACCATTACTGGACAAATTGGCAATCATTTAAAATCTGTGCCATTTGTAGATTATTTTCCTTACAGTGGAATGATGTATTTCAAATAATTTGGAGCTCTTTAAAATCCCTTGCCAGACTCATAGGCATCCACAAACTTTTTTCTGAAGGCCTTACAGAACTCTTTAGATCTTGGCATGATTATACAAAACACCTCAATAGGCAAGGGAACACCAGACTTGAACACCTTATTCTAATTTTATGGATTTGAAGGTGTGATAAATATATATACAGTAGATATGGCAAATTAAGATTAAAATAATTCAGAATTAATGCAGGGAGAGTTTTTTTGAGAGTGAATGCTTGCTTTTCACTGATTCATTATATACTAAACAGACAATCAGAGAACTATCTCCCATGAGCCTTTGACATTGACTCATTATGATCAGTTGACACTGATTACTGCTGACATGGGCCAACTGTGGGAGATGTCCTGCCACTATTACTTGATGGTTTCTGACAGCTGACAGGACAGTCATCATGAAAAATGTAGTTTTCAAGGTCCAAATTTTCCTTTTATTCCGTTGCTCTATGTTTGCCCCATCATAACAATTTTTCATTTTTAGAGTGCAGCAACTGTTTGCTGCCAATTAGTTTTGAATTTGTGTGATATATATAAAAAAAAAACATTTATTAACTGCCCAAAAACTGTCAGTATGTGTGAGTTTCAAGCAAACAGGTTTTGTGTTCTTTTCTTAATACAAGGAAGCTTGACAAAATTGTTGTTACAGCACATATCTTGTAGATCTTGTACGTTAGGCTGAATAAAAAAAGTAACAAGAAATTGGGATATCTCCCTGTTGATCATGACCTACCAGTTGATTGCTGAGGAATTTTTAGTAGAACATCGCAAACATCGCAAACATCCTTGTATCGCAAACATCCTTGTACTGTCAATGATCACAGCACCTTTTTGAAATACAAAAAAAACTATACAGTGGTAAAATATCCACTCTTGAACAGGGATTAAAATATTAATTCTGGCCAATTATAACATTAGGTTTCAAACTGCATAACGTCAACCTACTGTTAAGCCACTTAGGATAACTCCATACAGTATGTGTACTAAGAATGAACGAACTCTGTTCAGGAATCCATGGCTGAGCAATGAAGAAGGTGAAAATATCTCATTTCCGTGCCAAATGGAGAAAATAATTTGCTTTTACAGTGGTGAAAGAAAAGATTGTGTGCTTGATATGTGACCAGGCTTTAGTGCAAGCGGTAATTAGGAGCATCAAACCACTTACCATCGAAATTCAAGGATTCATTCCCATCCAAAAGTGAAATATGAGGGTCACTTTTCACAAAACCTACTGAGAGGGTTAAAGCTGCTACCGAGGCTTCATACAGTGTTAGCTGTCTCCTGGCCAAGCACAAGAAGCCCCTTAACCAACAGTAAGTTTTTAAAAGAAGCAATGACTGTCACCGCTGACACATTATTCACAAACTGTAAAAACAAAGGCTTGTTTTGGCATCATATAGTGCGGTTGATCTCGGTTCAAATTTTGACTTCCAAACAGGCAAGGTTTCATGATATAAGCTGAAATGTTAAGCTTTAGTATTTAGTTACAAAATAAAAAGCAGGAATTTAAATAGGAATATAAAAAAATCTCATAAAAACCTTTGAAAGCAAAGATAAATCTTTAACCACACACCCTGTAACACCACTGTAGATAAACTCTGACCCTGATTTCCTGTTCACTTCACTTCTCTAGTTCATATATATAAGCTCAGAGTTTCAAAACCACTTTGCGAAGTTTTGCCAATTCTCCAGTTTCATATGTTCTGTGCCCTGTTTATCCCTGAAAGCCTTGAATGAATCTAGACCCTTTGGATTATCATCAGGTTCAGCCAATTGAGGCCAGATTGTGTTTTAACCCTTGCCTCTACAGTTTTGGATTTTGGATTGTGTTTGGTTTTGTCAATAAAGCCCTCCTGCATAGGGATCCTAAACTTTCTCCTGGGTCCAGTGTGTTACATATTTTCCCTCAGTCTAACCCCCTTCAGAGTTGTAGTGTGGTTTACATCTGTGAAATATTGACCAGATGAAATTGTCCCAGATGTGTGCCTGCTTCCATTTTGCAGAGAGAGAGAGAGAGAGAGATAGAGAGAGAGAGAGAGAGAGAGAGAGAGAGAGGGAGAGGGAGGGAGGGAGGGAGGGAGGGAGGAAGAGAGAAGAGAGAGAGAGCGAGAGAGAGAGATAGAGAGAGAGAAAGAGAGAGAACCCTGAGGCTCCTACAGAAGGGAATTGAAGTTGTCTCTAGTGTTAACGATTTTCCCTTTAACAGAACTTTGCCCAGTTCTTGAGCTTTAGCACAGAAAAACAAATCTTCACATGACACTGATCCTCTCTTTGCTGGTAGTGTACTGAGAGTGTCTTGTTGCACCATACATAACTGCCTATCCTACAAGCCACTTGTCCAAATCTAGGATAAGTTTACTGTGATCTCAGATCAAATAACCACAAAAGAATAAAAAGTCAAGAATAGCTATACTGTAGATTCATGTCCTTCTCATGATATAATGTGACAGTACACACATCTCTTTTTACTCTTACACATACATACATCTGTGCCACAATACAACATGTTGTCCTTCTTTTGTGTGTCCTACTTATCTATAGAAAATGCGTGTTTTTTTTAAACAGATAAGCCTCATGCCATAATCACTGATGAATTACAGACTACAATTCCCTGCATGGAGCTACACATTACAGTGTTTGTTTGTGTCAGGAGGGCCTAAATATAAACAATTTTAATGGAACAATGGAGATTTTGTCATGTACTTTGCTCAGGTTCCTATGGGGCCTTGATTTTGTTTGGTTCTCTCCTTCCTTCTACAATTATTATCAAACACAATTGCCTGTCATCCACCTCCAGTCAGTAGATAAGTCTAATGTGCACGCAAATAATTGGAACCTTAAGTTAACCTTTGTTACCTTTAGTGATCAAAAGTCACTTTTACACTGAAAATGTCCATATTTTATTTTTAATAGTACACACACTAAAGTATGTTTCCAAAGCTTAACCTACTTATATGATCTTCATTCATTGTACTGTATATAGAAAATATAAACATTTTTGTGAATTAGTTTTCGTACTTTATACATGGATGGCACAGCAGGTAGTGTTGCTGTCTCACAGCTCCAGGGTCGCCAGTTTGATTAGGTTACTCTCTGTGTGGACTCCCCCCCCCACCTCCAAAAAACCTGCACATGACTTCA
Source organism: Ictalurus punctatus (assembly GCF_001660625.3). Taxonomy (NCBI): domain Eukaryota; kingdom Metazoa; phylum Chordata; class Actinopteri; order Siluriformes; family Ictaluridae; genus Ictalurus; species Ictalurus punctatus. The sequence continues at coordinate 10,884,125 of NC_030426.2, read as the reverse complement.
TGTGTGCTTGGTGCAATAAGATAGACAGATGTCTCGTCCAGGGTGCAAAATTTTAGTGAAAATGAATGAATGAATATCTCATCAGTCAACCCGTGTAACTTAGGTTATTTGAGTAATGTAGCATGAATATACTGTATATGATACGCTATTTTCCAACATAATCTGGTTCACTTATCTGGCTACCATCTAGCTTGTTAGCTGATTAGTTCTGGAATAGTTTATTGCCCGCTCGGGTGTGTGCACCTTTTGGGACTTTTTTCTTCTAAAATCTGTTAGTGTCACTATTAGTAAAAATACAAAGAAAATACTACTTACAGAGAGCCAGAAAAAATTAATTAATTAGTTAATTAATTAATTATGATAATAATAATAATAATAACTACTGCAGAAATAATATTCCAAAAGGGAGAATAAAAGAACAGAGCTAATGTCTTATAGTCTCTCTCTCTCTCTCCTTCTCTCTCTCTCCTTCTCTCATAGACACAGATAGAGTCGACTGCCTCTTTGCCCACAAGCATTAACAGGTTTGCAGGAAAATAGGTCATAGTGCTCTGGAAAAAGAGGTTTGCTGGTGAGCCTGGTACCATATTCCGTTCTCAGCCCTGTATGTGTGTTCTAAGGTTTGGGAGAGACAATCGCTCTCATGCGTTATAAAGATTCTGTCACATGAACAAAAAGTGGAAACCTACTTTACATTTGATGTCATGTCACTAGAATGGCTCTTTGTTTGATCGAAGGGGTTTTTATTTATATATATATATTTATTTTTTTGTAATGTTTTTGTCACTTAGAGTCATGCAATGCCCCCAAGAACAGGTCTTTCCATCTTTAGAGGCTTTTTAGTAGTAAATAAGTGCAATAAAGTGCACATAGAAAGCAGGAATGTATATAAAATTACATCTAAATGCCAGTTACCTACTATTGCTTGGGCTTGGACACTCTCCCTGTTTCTGAGGTCTCAAGGTTGGCAAGTATATTTCTGCTGTAAATCACATGGCCAACCAAATTAAGGTAATTTGATTTAATTAAATCTACATAATAATCCAAACTGTAATGTTGATATCTAAATGAGTGCATTAATGGCTTTAGAAGCAAGACATATGGTTGCATGCGGTATAAAGAGAGTTTCATTCGCTTCTGTGAAGCTGATCCACAAGGTTGTTGGTGGTTAATTTTCACAGAAATATTTTCCACCACTATGTAGCATATGTGTTTTGAGCCAGGCAGGATTTGAAGCAAATGTCCTTAAGCCTCATCAACAGTTATAATGGAAAGAGTTACAGGAATGCAAGAATACATACAAACACACACCACATGTTCCCACATATGCAGGTACCCTAGAGGAACATATTTACACTTTCTTATGGAGCAGTGTATGGATATCCAGAGTGTATAAAATTATTTTTCATTTAGCCATAGCAATGGTGGCACTAAATTAATTACTGTTTTGAATTAATTGAATTCATAGTGATTTTTATGAACGTTTTGAGAACAGTCCCTTAGGATGCCATTTCTCTTCATCATCAATAATAATGTTTAATATAAAGGAAATTAGCTTTATATGTCTGTGAATCCTTACTAAAACCAGAAAGTATAACTATATTTTCTCTATTTTAGAAGCAATACACTGATTACAAAATATGACACCTGAACTATAAAGGACTAAATGATTCACAGTGCCTACTGATACTTTTAGTTTACTGTAATCTTGCAGAAATCAGAAGGTACAGTTTATTTATCAGTGCCTAGAATAATGAAGACTGTAACCGGCAATTGAACTTGATCCTACAAAGCCTCCGAGGTATGAAATAGCCTTCATGTTCCTCATGGTATTCAAGACTCAGGCACAGTTTCAATATTTGGGCTGAAAGACAATTCACTTAATGAGGCATTCTCAGATACAAGACTGAGGATTCATAGACATGGTGCTGTCAACATGGGATGCTGGTGCTGTCACCCACATTCTCTCACATGATCACACAAGTTTTTTTGACAGTTGAGTGACAGGATGCTTTCTGTCAGCTCTAAACCTGCCACAGTTCCTGCCTGCACAGTGATCACTATATGCACCATTTGAAGGTATACTCCCATTGACGCTGGTGAAAGGGCCTTCTCTTGTAGTGTTTCCTTTCACCCTCCTGATACTTTCCTTTTGCTTCTGTTACTCCTGTTTCTCCATCTTGAAACATTTACACGTGATTTGCCTTAACATGTTCATATTTAAGATTCCTATTCACAGTGTGCTCTTTTTTTCTTTTTCTTTATTTCATTCAGGTTGTGACCAGGGTTTCGGTAAAACTGCTTTGTGCCGACATTAAATCTGCTGCACAAAGTTTTACTGTACCTGAATTGAATGACACAGTCTTGAATTCTGAATATGCAGAATTGTTTCTGTTTCTGCTACAGACCTCTTGTCTTTGTTAAAACTTTTAAACGCAAACAACACTTTTTAGTTCACATGTTGTACACATATAATCTTTAACCCTCTGATGTCTGATGTCTGACCTGAGTCAGGATTTTTTTCCCTATGTGTTTTATTTCTTCTCAAGGCATAAAAAAACAATGATTAACTTTTTTTTTTAATATGCGTTTTTCAGGAAGTTATTCACATGTCCAGTCTGGTGGACTGCATGCATTTGAGCCTTCAACATGAACCAATATGTAATTAATAGACTAATGAATAGAACTGTGTATTATGTGAAAAGTATGAAAATGTATTGGGTTTTAATGCTGTTTAATAAACACTTTAAGATATTTGAACATTCCTAACTGTTCAGGCCTATGGAAAATCCAAGGATGTGAAACTGTATAGCCCATACTGTTTCAAAATATATTTCCAACAACAAGAAAAGACAAGTAATGTCTATGAGTCTCTAAATACTCCTTTTGAGATAAAACTCAACAATATTGTCTTGTCAGTGTAACTGACTCTTATATCAGTTCATCACAGCTAACCATGAAAGTTGGCCTCTCTATTCTGTACTGCACTCCTGCTCTACAAAATGATGATAAAGATGGTAACCGTTACTCACACAATAGAACTAATCTGCACAAAATATTTATGTTTTTACAGTAAATACCCTGCAAGATAAATAATGATAACATTATTTGATAACATTATTTGCAAACTGATTTACAACCAAAAAAATTACAAAAAATTAAGTATTTTCAAAGCAACAAAGTTGAAGCATTGGTAGGACTTGGCTGAAATATAGCTGGTGATGCATGATGTCCAATTTAGTTAACACATGGTTAATTGCAATTTACTCCTTATATGAAATTAAAAAACATATTTCTTAGATATTACTTTATGTCTTAAATTCTTCTACAATAATAGGATTGGCAACACATTCCTGCTGTGTTGGCCATCTTTGTTGAAAAGAATTTTAGTTGCAATTACTGGCCACTGGGCAGAAGCCTAAGGACTGATGTAGTAGTGTCCACTGTAGTGGCTGATATGTGTCAGGTTTAAAAAGGGTTAAATAAGAATATAGAAAGTAATAGTAACTGGCTAATAAGCAACCTGTTGCCATCCTGACCAAAGTCTGTTTTACAGAAGATGTCAACTCTGACACCACACTGGCAATGTTCCCAGACAGATGTTTTGCGCTAAACAAGATGTCTATTTATATGAATTAAGGAATATAGTATAGATTTATACAAGTATGAGGACTTGGCCTTAACATTTCCAAAAACCAACAGGCACAAGATTAAAATATGTCATAAATGAGAACTTTTGATAATGAAGCATTAGAAAGTTATGTCTTTATCCTGCATTGTTAGCAGTACAGATAATAATAGTTGTTTAAGTTTATGGCTAAGGTTAAAGTTATGAATAAAAATTCTGTTCTGCTGACTGTTAAAGCCCTAACGAGGAGAAAATGAAGCTTGTGTGATTCTTTCTTCTCTTGTGAAATTTACAAACAGTACCCAAAGTGCCCATCAGCATTTTAGATTAAAAGAACAAGCCAGAAAAGATCATTTAAAGAGGGTGAGTTATGAGATTGTTTAGGTATGACCTAAGGGCTATGGCTTTAAAAGTGGAGTAATGAGCACTAAAGCACCAAAATGGTTCAGAGCAAGTTCACTTTTCTGAAATTATAGTGTGAACATTTTAAATGCTTATTGCTAGTGTAATCGTTTTGCTGCTTCCTGGTCACTTCATGCATGTTAGTGCCTTTACAAACAGACAGAACATAGAGTTCATGGCCAGCAGTGCTTGCTGCTTTTAACTACAAACATTTACAGACACTTAGCTGTCAGTGATAAGGACTGGGTCAGTAATATGTGGTTCATTGAGAAAAAGCAGGACTTTTTTCATCAGCAAAGAGACAAAGAATGCACCATGTATATAAATCTCCAAATAAAAAAATCTGCCTGAGAGGCAGTTTAATATTTTTCTCACAATCATCCAGAATTTCAAAAAAAGAAAAAAGAAAAAAAAAAGATCCTCGAGGAATGCATAAAATCATGCTTAGCAGTTAGTAATGTCCTACAGGATATACTTCATGCAAATCAAAACCATATGCAATCATTTGAAAAAACTGGTTCATAAACCTGATGCATTTTCAGAGCCATAGGATAAGCCTTTTTTTTAACCAAACTTTCCCATGAATCCATCATTTTTACTACTTCTCACACAGTGACTTCATAAAGCTTCCTCTGGGCAACAGACTGAGCCCAGAATACATATTCATTCACATATGCAGTTCTTTTAAACCTCCATTTAATATTTTGGCATTTGCTAGTTCTTCAGTGCATAATAAAATGCACAGGCCAAAATAAGACATGCAGTATTTTGAGTCTTGGAGCTGCCTATCAGAAACACATGCAATTCATTCTGTATATTTGCCTGCATCTTTGCTTTATGTTGCCTTCTGCATTGAAATGATTGCAGGCTCCAGTGGGAATTTGTCTCACGCAATGCTCTATGCACAGAACACCCCACTCCAGTACACACATACACACACACCACAAAATTATTCTTAACATAATACTGTCTGTGTAATACACACAGACATACAGAAATAGACTATGATTTATTAAGTAACAGCTCTCACTTGAGCAACACTCAAGTTTTTGAGCAATTACTCAACAAAGTACTGAATTCAGCTGCTTTTTGCTCAATACCGTCTAATATGGTTGCCTTCAGCATACTCATGGAGACACATCTTTTTCATCTTTTCTGTCTTCTTTAATTGGAGAACTTGACTGCACAAAATCCTTGCAAAATAACATTGCTTGTCAATGACTGTGAAGGATATTAAAACATTTTGCTGAAAACTCATTTTGGGAAGACCCTGTCTGACATGAGGCATCTGTCATGGAAACTCCATCTGTCCAACCAAATGATGATGCTGATAGTGCTCGGAGAAATGCCGTCAGAAATATACAGTAAATTAATTTATTGAGCCTAAGATCATAGTGGTTTAAACATTTCCCCTGTCATAAGTAACAGAAATCTTTTTCTTAAGAAGCTTAGGCTTTGTCTAGCAGAATTTTTTTTCACACTGCTCTCTCTGTAATGCAATCATTTTGAGTCTACTGAACTAAGAGGGTTTTGCAAGTAATTATAGTGTACTCTAATCCAAGATTTGTTTTACAACACACCATATAGCTATATTTGCTTAACTTGCACTTTAATGGAAAACTAAGCAGAATTACTTAGTAAGTTCAAAGGTCATTCACTATTGTCCTTACATTCAGCTATAACATACTGCTACTATATATTTTATATTTTATTATATTGCATGGCATGATTAAACAACCTGCTTTTATAATTATTTGTTTAAAAAGTATGAATGAGTAACAATGATGATTACAACAAAAGATTAAAGAGTGGAGATTATCAGACGGACACAGGTATAGTGAAAGTTATTTACAGTGTCCAGTACTGCAGATATTATCTTTGGGTTAATGTTTCACTCTGATATTATTTCATGCTGGCCTTATACACTTCTAAATCAAGTACAGCATAGAAGTGTATTTATTATAAATGTAACCTAGTGAGATAAGTGACAAGAGTTCATTAGTGACAGAAAACCCATTTAATTTAATCTATTAATATTGAGTTGTACTTAAAAAAAAAAACAACTGAAACACATATGCACCTGTGCAGCAATATGCAAATGCACCAGCACAATAATGCAAAGAGATAAATTCAGAACAAAAATATACAGAGCACACCTGTGTAGGTCTATCTGATAATCAGATTATTTTGCAGGACTACTCATAGCTGAAATACATTTCCAACATCTGAATGTCACACACACACACACACACACACACACACACACACACACACACATACGAACACGTGCACGCATGCATACCCAAGCATGCATGAACGTCATCATGCACATGCACAATTTCCCAAAAACATGAATCAGAGAAACATGGGAAAATTTAAATATGCACAATTGACTGTTATACTAATGCATCTCCTGTGAGTTTGTAAATGCTGAAATAGTCTCTATGGTAAATTATTTATGCAATTTCAGCCATCTTGTTCTAATAAACCTAAACAGATTTCTAATGATGGCCCCAAGATGGTTTTGAAGAAAGCTGTACAAGTTGTGTGTTTATGTCGTAATAGTCCATCTGGCATGCCAAAAACCAAAGAGCCAAGATCAGCACGTTGGGGTAAATATTGCATGGTTAAATGTTTAAGTCTTGGCACTGTAAATAGTGTAGTGCAACATTCTAGATTAGGAAACCGCAGACATATTTCCATGGATAATGTATGGCCATGCAGTCCGAAAAATTTCCAAAACGCAAAATGTGTATATTACAGGGTGTTCTAAGTCTTGATACATTGGGGAAATGAGCACTTTTGTAGCAAAATGTCTTCCAAAATTCTTCATACTTAGTTTATATAATTCATACTTTACTTCATACTTTGAAAAAAGAAGAACATATTGAAATCATTCCCATGATTCCCGGGAAGCTGTCACACTGTTGTGATGGCTTTTAACAGGAAACATGGCAAGCACATTACACACAACACTGTTGCCAAACTTATGAACAAATTCAAAAAGATTGAATGTCTACAAACATCCACTGATGAAGGCACAGTCAACATGCTAGCATATGTAGTGCCCTATGTATGGAGACTTTTGGGACACGCTGTGGAGATTAAATCTGGGAAGGGATGTTCAACAAGAACATATGGGTATAATGGTCAGGTGTCTACATACTTTTGGCCATACAGTGTATATGTTAAGATCCATCCATCCATCCAGCCCATCGCTACTACGTATCCTACATAGGGTCATGGGGATCCTGAAACCTATTCCATGGAACTCGGGGCACAACCTATAGAAAATTTGGAAATGCCAATCAGCCTACACTGCATATCTTTGGAATATCCGGGGGGGAACCCCGAAGCACGGGGAGAACATGCAAACTCCGCACACACAGGGTGGAGACGGGATTTAAATCCCCAACCCTAGAGGTGCCTGTATATGTTAATATGTAACATTGAAATTTCAGTAACAGTGGTAAGGCCTCAGTGGAGACCCTGTGAGACACATTTAAAAGGGAATTAGCCAACCAATTGCTATCTCTAATAGGATCTAATAAGCTGAGAACACACCGTAATTTGCCCGGTGTAGCTGGTAATATTATTTTAGCTGCTACACTTCATGGTTATATGGAATTTTGTGAATTGTTCTTTTGATTTTATTTGAAATTATAGTTAATAAAGGCAATTGGCGATTTTTAAAGTAAGGTTCAAAAGCCACTCTTTTTTTCTTGCTTTTTTCCTTTCTTTTAGATCCTAACACTCCCCTTTATGGTTTTTATTTGAACTATTACTATTATTTAGTTTTTTATTTTAGTTTTAAATTATGTTTTCATTTAATGTGCTATTCTTAAATCACTTTTTAGTTACATTCATGAAAGGTGCTATATACATTTTTTCCCTATT